>NW_027515778.1:0-71460 GCF_048772815.1 Callospermophilus lateralis | reverse complement strand
CCAAGTAGGATTTTTGTACTGATCATTACCACCAAGTATCATCAACATTGGGTGAAAAAATATTTGCAGGTATTTTGGAAACTCGTAATTTCTTGGAAGCTTGGCAACCCTTTTAGTGAAAGTGCTTTTCCACAGTTTCAGCTTAGGGCTACTTGAAGAGGAAACAAACCATAGAGACAAAACTGAGACCTCTTTTTTTTTGTCAAGTATCTAAGAGCTACTACAACCCATGTTGGATTTACAGTTCCATATTCATCTATCTATATAGGAGAGAACAGAGGGAAACCTAAATATAAAAACTGCTACTGTAGACGAACGCTTCAAACTAGAAGAACATAATTTGGTGAGCCAAGTGGGATTTGTGTACTTGTCATTACCACCACGTATCATCAAGATTGGGTGTAAAAATATTTCCTGGTATTTCAGAAACTCGCAATTTTTTGGAAGCTTGGCAACCCCTTTCAATGAAAGTGCTTTTGCACAGTCTCTGCTTAGGGCTACTTGAAGACTATACAAACCCTAGAGACATAACTGAGAACTACTTTGTATTGTCAAGTTTCAAAGAGCTAATACAAACTATGTTGGATTTAGAGTTCCAAATTCATCTATCTATATAGGAGAGAACAGAGGGAAACCTAAAAATAAAAACTGCTCTTGTAAACGAACGCTTAAACCTAGAAGAGCAAAATTTGGTGAGCCAAGTGGGATTTGTGTATTTGTAATTACCACCAAGTATCATCAAGATTGGGTGAAAAAACATTTGCTGGTATTTCACAAAACCCGTAATTTTTTGGGAGCTTGACAAACCCTTTCAATGAAAGTGCTTTTCCCCAGTTTCTCCTTAGGGCTACTTGATTAGGAAACAAATCATAGAGAAAAAACTGAGAACTCCTTTATTCTGTCAAGTTTCAAAGAGCTACTACAATTCATGTTGGATTTAGAGTTCCAAATTCATCTATCTATATAGGAGAGAACAGAGGGAAACCTAAATATAAAAACTGCTACTGTGGACGAACGCTTCAACCTAGAAGAACAAAATTTGGTGAGCCAAGTGGGATTTTTGTACTGATCATTACCACCAAGTATCATCAACATTGGGTGAAAAAATATTTGCAGGTATTTTGGAAACTCGTAATTTCTTGGAAGCTTGGCAACCCCTTTTAGTGAAAGTGCTTTTCCACAGTTTCAGCTTAGGGCTACTTGAAGAGGAAACAAACCATAGAGACAAAACTGAGACCTCTTTTTTTTGTCAAGTATCTAAGAGCTACTACAAACCATGTTGGATTTACAGTTCCATATTCATCTATCTATATAGGAGAGAACCAGAGGGAAACCTAAATATAAAAACTGCTACTGTAGACGAACGCTTCAAACTAGAAGAACATAATTTGGTGAGCCAAGTGGGATTTGTGTACTTGTCATTACCACCACGTATCATCAAGATTGGGTGTAAAAATATTTGCTGGTATTTCAGAAACTCGCAATTTTTTGGAAGCTTGGCAACCCCTTTCAATGAAAGTGCTTTTGCACAGTCTCTGCTTAGGGCTACTTGAAGACTATACAAACCATAGAGACATAACTGAGAACTACTTTGTATTGTCAAGTTTCAAAGAGCTAATACAAACTATGTTGGATTTAGAGTTCCAAATTCATCTATCTATATAGGAGAGAACAGAGGGAAGCCTAAAAATAAAAACTGCTCTTGTAAACGAACGCTTAAACCTAGAAGAGCAAAATTTGGTGAGCCAAGTGGGATTTGTGTATTTGTAATTACCACCAAGTATCATCAAGATTGGGTGAAAAAACATTTGCTGGTATTTTGGAAACCCGTAATTTTTTGGGAGCTTGACAAACCCTTTCAAAAAAAGTGCTTTTCCCCAGTTTCTCCTTAGGGCTACTTGATTAGGAGACAAATCATAGAGAAAAAACTGAGAACTCCTTTATTCTGTCAAGTTTCAAAGAGCTACTACAATTCATGTTGGATTTAGAGTTCCAAATTCATCTATCTATATAGGAGAGAACAGAGGGAAACCTAAATATAAAAACTGCTACTGTGGACGAACGCTTCAACCTAGAAGAACAATATTTGGTGAGCCAAGTGGGATTTTTGTACTGATCATTACCACCATGTAACTTCAAGATTGGGTGAAAAAATGTTTGCTGGTATTTTAGAAACTCCTTATTTCTTAGAAGCTTGGCAATCCCTCTCAATGAAAGTGCTTTTCCACAGTCTGTGCCTTGGGCTACTTGAAGAAGAAACAAACCATAGAGAGAAAACTGAGAACTCCTTTATTTTGTCAAGTTTCAAAGAGCTACTACAAACCATGTTGGATATAGATTTCCAAATTCATCTATGTATATAGGAGAGAACAGAGGGAAACCTAAAAATGTAAACTGATAGTGTAAACGAACGCTTCAAATTTGAAAAACAAAATTTGGTGAGCCAAGTGGGATTTGTGTACTTGTCATTACCACCACGTATCATCAAGATTGGTTGAAAAAATATTTGCTGGTATTTCGGAAACTCGAAATTTCTTGGAAGCTTGGCAACCCCTTTCAATGAAAGTGCTTTTCCACAGTCTCTGCTTAGGGCTACTTTAAGAGGAAACAAACCATAGAGACAAAACTGAGACCTCTTTTTTCGTCAAGTTTCTAAGAGCTACTACAAACCATGTTGGATTTAGAGTTCCATATTCTCTATCTATATAGGAGAGAACAGAGGGAAACCTAATTATAAAAACTGCTACTGTAGACGAACGCTACAACCTGGAAGAACACAATTTGGTGAGCCAAGTGGGATTTGTGTACTGATCATTACCACCAAGTATCATCAAGATTGGGTGAAAAAATAGTTGATGCTATTTCGAAAACTCGTTATTTCTTAGAAGCTTGGCAACCGCTCACAATGAAAATGCTTTTCCACATTCTGTGTCTAGGGCTACTTGAAGAGGTAACAAACCATAGAGACAAAACTGAGATCTCCTTTATTTTGTCATGTTTCAAAGAGCTACTACAAACCATGTTGTAGTTAGAGTTCCAAATTAATCTATCTATATAGGAGAGAACAGAGGGAAACCTAAAAATATAACTGCTACTGTAAACTAAAGCTTCAACCTAGAAGAACAAAATTTGGTGAATCAAGTGCGATTTCTGTATTGATCATTACCACCAAGTATCATCAAGATTGGGTGAAAAAATATTTGCTGGTATTTCGGAAACTCGTTATTTCTTGAAAGCTTGGCAACCCCTTTCAATGAAAGTGCTTTTCCACAGTCTGTTCCTAGGGCTACTTGAAGAAGAAACAAACCATAGAGGCAATACTGAGAACGACTTTATTTTGTCAAATTTCAAAAAGCTACTACAAACCATGTTGGATTCAGAGTTCCATATTCATCTATCAATATAAGAGAGAACAAAGTGAAACCTAAAAATAAAAACTGCTACTGTAAACGAATGCTTCAACCTAGAAGAACAAAATTTGGTGAGCCAAGTGGGATTTGTGTACTTGTCATTACCACCACGTATCATCAAGATTGGGTGAAACAGTATTTGCTGGTATTTCGGAAACTGGTAATTTCTTGGAAGCTTGGCAACTCCTTTCAATGAAAGTGCTTTTCCACAGTCTCTGCTTAGGGCTACTTGAAGAGAAAACAAATCATAGAGACAAAACTGAGAACTCCTTTATTTTGTCAAGTTTCAAAGAGCTATTACAAACCATGTTGGATTTAGAGTTCCAAATTCATCTATCTATATAGGAGAGAATAGATTGAAACCTAAAAATAAAAACTGCTACTGTAAACGAACACTTCAACCTAGAAGAACACAGTTTGGTGAGCCAAGTGGGATTTGTGTACTGATCATTACCACCACGTATCATCAAGATTGCGTGAAAAAATATTTGCTGGTATTTCGGAAACTCGTTATTTCTTAGAAGCTTGGCAACCCCTCTCAATGAAAGTGCTTTTCCACACTCTTTGCCTAGTGCTACTTGAATAGGAAACACTGTATAAAGACAAAACTGAGAACGCCTTTATTTTCTGAAGTTTCAAAGAGCTACTACAAACCATGTTGTATTTAGAGTTCCAAATTCATCTATCTATATAGGAGAGAACAGAGGGACACCTAAAAATATAAACTGCTACTGTAAACGAACGCTTCAACCTAGAAGAACCAAATTTGGTGAGTCACGTGGGATTTGTGTACTGATCATTACCATCAGTATCATAAAGATTGGGTGAAAAAATATTTGCTGATATTTTGGAAACTCGTCATTTCTTAGAAGCTTGGCAACAACTCTCAATGAAAGTGCTTTTCCACAGTCTGTGCCTAGGTCTACTTGAAGAGGAAACAAACCATAGAGACAAAACTGAGAACTCATTTATTTTGTCAAGTTTCAGAGAAATACTACAAACCATGTTGATTTTAGAGTTCCAAATTCATCTATCTATATAGGAGAGAACAGAGGGAAACCTAAAAATAAAAACTGCCACTGTAAATGAACGCTTCAACCTAGAAGAACTAAATTTGGTGAGCCAAGTGGGATTTGTGTACTTGTCATTATCACCAAGTATCATCAAGATTGGGTGAAAAAATATTTGCTGGTATTTCGGAAACTCGTTAATTCTTAGAAGCTTGGCAACCCCTTTCAATGAACGTGTTCTTCCACAGTTTGTGCCTAGGGCTACTGGAATAGGAAACAAACCATAGAGACAAAACTGAGAACTCCTTAATTTTGTCAAGTTTCAAAGAGCTACTACAAACCATGTTGGATTTAGAATTCCAAATTCATCTATCTATATAGGAGAGAACAGAGTGAAACATAAAAATAAAAACTGCTACTGTAAACGAATGCTTCAACCTAGAAGAACAAAATTTGGTGAGCCAAGTGTGATTTGTGTACTTGTCATTACCACCACGTATAATCAAGATTTTGTGAAACAGTATTTGCTGGTATTTCAGAAACTCGTAATTTCTTGGAAGCTTGGCAACTCCTTTCAATGTAAGTGCTTTTCCACAGTCTCTGCTTAGGGCTACTTGAAGAGAAAACAAATCATAGAGACAAAACTCGGAACTACTTTTTTTTGTTAAGTTTCAACGCGCTACTACAAACCATGCTGGATTTAGAGTTCCAATTTCAGCTATCTATATATGAGAGAACAGAGGGAAACCTAAAAGTATAAACTGCTACTGTAAAGGAACACTTCAACCTAGAACAACACAATTTGGTGAGCTAATTGGGATTTGTGTTCTGATCATTACCACCACGTATCCTCAAGATTGGGTGAAAAAATATTTGCTGTTATTTTGACAACTCATTATTTCTTAGAAGCTTGGCAACCCCTCTCAATGAAAGTGCTTTTCCACAGTCTGGGCCTAGGGCTACTTGACGAAGAAACAAACCATAGAGACAAAACTGAGAACTATTTTATTTTTTCAAGTTTCAAAAAGCTACTACAAACCATGTTGGATTTAAAGTTCCAAATTCATCTATCTATATAAGAGAGAACAGAGTGAAACGTAAATATAAAAACTGCTACTGTAGACGAACGATTCAACCTAGAAGAACAAAATTTGGTGAGCCAAGTGGGATTTGTGTACTTGTCATTACCACCAAGTATCATCACGATTGGTTGAAAAATTATTTGCTGGTATTTCGGAAACTCGTTATTTCTTAGAAGCTTGGCAACCCCTTTCAATGAACGTGCTCTTCCACAGTTTGAGCCTAGGGCTACTTGAAGAGTAAAGAAACCATAGAGACAAAACTGAGAACTCCTTTATTTGGTCAAGTTTCAAAAAGCTACTACAAACCATATTGGATTTAGAGTTCCAAATTCATCTATCTATATGGGAGAGAACAGAGTGAAACCTAAAAATAAAAACTGCTACTGTAAACGAACGCTTCAAAATAGAAGAACACAATTTGCTGAGCCAAGTGGCATTTGTGTACTGATCATTACCACCGCGTATCATCAATATTGGGTGAAAAAATATATGCTGGTATTTCGGAAACTCGTTATTTCTTAGAAGCTTGGCAAACCCTCTCAATGAATGTGCTTTTCCCCAGTCTGTGCCTAGGGCTACATAAAGAGGAAACAAATCATAGAGACAAAACTGAGGTCTCCTTTATTTTATGAAGTTTCAAAGAGGTACTACAAGCCATGTTGGATTTAGAGTTCCAAATTCATCTATCTATTTAGGAGAGAACTGAGTGAAACCTAAAAATAAAAACTGCTACTGGAAATGAACGCGTCAACCTCAAAGAACAAAATTTGGTGAGCCAAGTGGGATTTGTTTACTTGTCATTAACACCAAGTATCATCAAGATTGGGTGAAAAACTGTTTGCTGGTATTTCGGAAACTCGTAATTTCTTGGAAGCTTGGCAACCCCTTTTAATGAAAGTGCATTTCCACAGTCGCTGCTTAGGATACTTGAGGAGGAAGCAAATCATAGAGACAAAACTGAGAACTCCTTTATTATGTCATGTTTCAAAGAGCTACTACAAACCATGTTGGATTTAGAGTTCCAAATTCATCTATCTATATAGAACAGAGGGACACTTAAAAATATAAACTGCTACTGTAAACGAACGCTTCAACCTAGAAGAACCAAATTTTGAGTCAAGTGGGATTTGTGTACTGATCATTACCACCAGTATCATCAAGATTGTGTGAAAAAATATTTGCTGGTATTTTGGAAACTCGTTATTTCTTAGAAGCTTGGCAACAACTCTCAATGAAAGTGCTTTTCCACAGTCTGTGCCTAGGGCTACTTGAAGAGGAAACAAACCATACAGAAAAAACTGAGAACTTTTTTATTTTTCAAGTTTCAAGGAGCTACTCAAACCATGTTGGATTTAGTGTTTTATATTCATCTATCTATATACGAGAGAACAGAGTGAAACCAAAAAATATAAACAGCTACTGTAAACGAACGCTTCAACCTAGAAGAACAAAATTTGGTGAGCCAAGTGGGATTTGTGTACTTATCATTACCACCAAGTATCATCAAGATTGGGTGAAAAAACATTTGCTGATATTTCGAAACTCGTAATTTCTTGGAAGCTTGTCAACCCCTTTCAATGAAAGTGCTATTCCACAGTCACTGCTTAGGGCTACTTGAAGAGGAAACAAACCATAGAGACAAAACTGAGAACATTTTTATTTTGTCAAGTTTCAAAAAGCTACTACAAACCATGTTGGATTTAGAGTTCCAAATTCATCTATCTATATAGGAGAGAACAGAGGGAAACCTAAAAATAAAAACTGCTGTGGTAAACGAACGCTTCAACCTAGAAGAGCAAAATTTGGGGAGCCAAATGGGACTTGTGTATTTGTAATTACCACCAATTATCATCAAGATTGGGTGAAAAAATATTTGCTGGTATTTCGGAAACCAGTAATTTTTTGGGAGCTTGGCAAACCCTGTCAATGAAAGTGCTTTTCCCCAGTTTCTGCTTAGGGGGCATGAAGAGGAAACAAACCATAGAGACACAACTGGGAACTCCTTTATTTTGTCAAGTTTCAAAGAGCTACTACAAACCAAGTTGGATTTAGAGTTCCAGTTTCATCTATCTATATGGGACAGAACAGAGTGAAACCTAAAAATAAAAACTGCTACTGTAAATGAATGCTTCATACTTGAAGAACACAATTTAGTGAGCCAAGTGGCATTTGTGTATTGATCATTACCACCACGGATCATCAAGATTGGGTGAAAAAATATTTGCTGGTATTTCGGAAACTCGTTATTTCTTAGAAGCTTGGCAACCCCTTTCAATGAAAGTGCTGTTCTACACTTTGTGCCTAGGGCTACTTGAAGAGGAAACAAACCATAGAGACAAAACTGAGAACTCCTTTATTTTGTCAAGTTTCAAAAAGCTACTACAAACCATATTGGATTTAGAGTTCCAAATTTATCTATCTATATGGGAGAGAACAGAGTGAAACCTAAAATTAAAAACTGCTACTGTAAATGAACTCTTCAACGTAGAAGAACACAATTTGGAGAGCCAAGTGGCATTTGTGTATTGATCATTACCACCACGTATAATCAAGATTGGGTGAAAAAATATTTGCTGGTATTTCGGAAACTCGTTATTTCTTAGAAGCTTGGCAACCCCTCTCAATGAATGTGCTTTTCCCCACTCTGTGCCTAGGGCTATTTGAAGAGGAAACAAACCATAGAGACAAAACTGAGAACTTTTTTATTTTGTCAAGTTTCAAAGAGCTACTACAAACCATGTTGGATTTAGAGTTCCAAATTCATCTATCTATATAGGAGAGAACTGAGGGAAACCTAAAAATAAAAACTGCTACTGTTAATGAATGCTTCAACCTAGAAGAACAAAATTTGGGAGCCTAGTGGCATTTGTGTACTGATCATTACCACCACGTATCATCAAGATTGGGTGAAAAAATATTTGCTGGTATTTCAGAAACTCGTTATTTCTTAGAAGCTTGGGAAACCCTCTCAATGAAAGTGCTTTTCCACAGTCTGTACCTAGGGCTACTTGAAGAGGAAACAAACCTTAGAGACAAAACTGAGATCTCCTTTATTTTGTCTAGTTTCAAAGAGCTACTACAAACCATGTGGGATTTAGAGTTCCAAATTCAATTATCAACATAAGAGAGAACAGAGTAAAACCTAAATATAAAAACTACTACTGTAAACGAACGCTTTAACCTAGAAGAACAAAATTTGGTTAGCCAAGCGGGATTTGTGTACTTGTCATTACCACCACGTATCGTCAAGATTGAGTGAAAAAGTATTTGCTGGTATTTCGTAAACTCATAATTTCTTGGAAGCATGGCAACTCCTTTCAATGAAAGGGCTTTTCCACAGTATCTCCTTAGGGCTACTTGAAGAGGAAACAAATCATAGAGACAAAACTGAGAACTACTTTTTTTGTCAAGTTTCAAAGAGCTACTACAAACCATGTTGGATTTAGAGTTCCAAATTCATCTATCTATATAGAAGAGAACAGAGTGAAAATTAAATATAAAAACTGCTACTGTCAACGAATGCTTCAACATAGAAGAACAAAATTTGGTGAGCCAAGTGGGATTGTTGTACTGATCAATACCACCAAGTATCATAAAATTGGGTGAAAAAATATTTGCTGGTATTTCGGAAACTCGTGATTTCATGGAAGCTTGGCAACCCCTTTCAATGAAAGTGCTTTTCCACAGTCTCTGCTTAGGGATACTTGAGGAGGAAACAAATCATATAGACAAAACTGAGAACTCGTTTATTTTGTCAAGTTTCAAAGAGCTACCACAAACCATATTGCATTTAGAGTTCCAAATTCATCTATCTATATAGAAGAGAACAGAGGGACACCTAAAAATATAAACTGCTACTGTAAACGAACGCTTCAACCTAGAAGAACCAAATTTGGTGAGTCAAGTGGAATTTGTGTACTGATCATTACCACCAGTATCATCAAGATTGGGTGAAAAATATTTGCTGGTATTTTGGAAACTCGTTATTTCTTAGAAGCTTGGCAACAACTCTCAATGAAAGTGCTTTTCCACAGTCTCTGCTTAGGGCTACTTGAAGAGGAAACAAATCATAGAGAGAAAACTGAGAACTCCTTTATTTTGTCAAGTTTAAAATAGCTACTACAAACCATGTTGGATTTAGAGTTCCAAATTCAGCTATCTATATAGGAGAGAACAGAGGGAAAACTAAAAATATAAACTGCTACTGTGAACGAACGCTTCAACCTAGAAGAACAAAATTTGGTGAGCCAAGTGACATTTGTGTACTTGTCATTACCACCAAGAATCATCAAGATTGCGTGAAAATATATTTGCTGGTATTTCGGAAACTCGTTATTTCTTAGAAGCTTGGCGACCCCTCCCAATGAATGTGCTTTTCCTCAGTCTGTGCCTAGGGACATTTGAAGAGGAAACAAACCATAGAGACAAAACTGAGAACTTTTTTATTTTGTCAAGTTTCAAAGAGCTACTACAAACCATGTTGGATTTAGAGTTCCAAATTCATCTATCTATATAGGAGAGAACAGAGGGAAACCTAAAAATAAAAACTGCTACTGTAAACGAACGCTTCAACCTAGAAGAGCAAAATTTGGTGAGCCAAGTGGGATTTGTGTACTTGTCATTACCACCAAGTAACATCAAGATTGGGTGAAAAAATATTTGCTGGTATTTCGGAAACCAGTAATTTTTTGGGAGCTTGGCAAACCCTTTCAATGAAAGTGCTTTTCCACAGTCTCTGCTAAGGGCTACTTGAAGAGGAAACAAACCACAGAGACAAAACTGAGAACTCCTTTATTTTGTCAAGTTTCAAAGAGCTACTACAAACCATATTGGATTTAACGTTCCAAATTCATCTATCTATATAGGAGAGAAGTGAGTGAAACCTAAACATAAAAACTGCTACTGTAAACGAACGCTTCAACCTCGAAGAACAAAATTTGGTGAGCCAATAGGGATATGTGTACTTGTCATTAACACCAAGTATCATCAAGATTGGGTGAAAAACTGTTTGCTGGTATTTCGGAAACTCGTAATTTCTTGGAAGCTTGGAAACCCCTTTCAATGAAAGTGCTTTTCCACAGTCTCTGCTTAGGGATACTTTAGGAGGAAACAAATCATAGAGACCAAACTGAGAACGCCTTTATTTTGTCAAGTTTCAAAGAGCTACTACAAACCATGTTGGATTTAGAGTTCCGAATTCATCTATCTATATAAAAGAGAACAGAGTGAAACCAAAAAATAAAAACAGCTACTGTAAACGAACGCTTCAACCTAGAAGAACAAAATTTGGTGAGCCAACTGGCATTTGTGTACTGATCATTACCAAAACGTATCATCAAGATTGGGTGAAAAAATATTTGCTGGTATTTTGGAAACTCGTTATTCCTTAGAAGCCTGTGAAACCCTCTCAATGAAAGTGCTTTTCCACAGTCTGTGCCTAGGGCTTCTTGAAGAGGAATCAAATCATAGAGACAAAACTGAGGTCTCCTTTATTTTATGAAGTTTCAAAGAGGTACTACAAACCATTTTGGATTTAGAGTTCCAAATTCATCTATCTATTTAGGAGAGAACTGTGTGAAACCTAAAAATAAAAACTGCTACTGTAAATGAACGCTTCAACGTAGAAGAACACAATTTGGAGAGCCAAGTGGCATTTGTGTACTGATCATTACCACCACGTATAATCAAGATTGGGTGAAAAAATATTTGCTGGTATTTCGGAAACTCGTTATTTCTTAGAAGCTTGGCAACCCCTCTCAATGAATGTGCTTTTTCCCAGTCTGTGCCTAGGGCTATTTGAAGAGGAAACAAACCATAGAGACAAAACTGAGAACTTTTTTATTTTGTCAAGTTTCAAAGAGCTACTACAAACCATGTTGGATTTAGAGTTCCAAATTCATCTATCTATATAGGAGAGAACTGAGGGAAACCTAAAAATAAAAACTGCTACTGTTAATGAACGCTTCAACCTAGAAGAACAAAATTTGGGAGCCTAGTGGCATTTGTGTACTGATCATTACCACCACGTATCATCAAGATTGGGTGAAAAAATATTTGCTGGTATTTCGGAAACTCGTTATTTCTTAGAAGCTTGGGAAACCCTCTCAATGAAAGTGCTTTTCCACAGTCTGTACCTAGGGCTACTTGAAGAGGAAAAAAACCATAGAGACAAAACTGAGATCTCCTTTATTTTGTCTAGTTTCAAAGAGCTACTACAAACCATGTGGGATTTAGAGTTCCAAATTCAATTATCAACATAAGAGAGAACAGAGTAAAACCTAAATATAAAAACTACTACTGTAGACGAACACTTAAACCTAGAAGAACACAATTTGGTGAGCCAAGTGGTATTTTTGTACTGATCATTACCCCCAAGTATCATCAAGATTGGGTGAAAAAAATATTTGCTGGTATTTCGGAAACTCGTTATTTCTTAGAAGTTTGGCAAACCCTCTCAATGCAAGTGCTTTTCCCCAGTTTGTGCCTAGGGCTACTTTAAGAGGAAACAAACCATAGAGACAAAAGTGAGAACTCGTTTATTTTTTCAAGTTTCAAAGAGCTACTACAAACCATGTTGGATTTAGAGTTTCAAATTCATCTATCTATATATTAGAGAACAAAGTGAAACTTAAAAATAAAAACTTCTACTGTAAACGAACGCTTTAACCTAGAAGAACAAAATTTGGTAAGCCAAGCGGGATTTGTGTACTTGTCATTACCACCAGGTATCGTCAAGATTGAGTGAAAAAATATTTGCTGGTATTTCGTAAACTCATAATTTCTTGGAAGCATGGCAACTCCTTTCAATGAAAGGGCTTTTCCACAGTATCTCCTTAGGGCTACTTGCAGAGGAAACAAATCATAGAGACAAAACTGAGAACTACTTTTTTTGTCAAGTTTCAAAGAGCTACTACAAACCATGTTTTATTTAGAGTTCCAAATTCATCTATCTATATAGAAGAGAACAGAGTGAAAATTAAATATAAAAACTGCTACTGTCAACGAATGCTTCAACATAGAAGAACAAAATTTGGTGAGTCAAGTGGGATTATTGTACTGATCAATACCACCAAGTATCATAAAATTGGGTGAAAAAATATTTGCTGGTATTTCGGAAACTCGTAATTTCATGGAAGTTTTGCAACCCCTTTCAATGAAAGTGCTTTTCCACAGTCTCTGCTTAGGGATACTTGAGGAGGAACAAATCATAGAGACAAAACTGAGAACTCCTTTATTTTGTCAAGTTTCAAAGAGCTACTACAAACCATGTTGCATTTAGAGTTCCAAATTCATCTATCTATATAGAAGAGAACAGAGTGAACCAAAAAATAAAAACAGCTAGTGTAAACGAACGCTTCAACCTAGAAGAACAAAATTTGGTGAGCCAAGTGGCACTTGTGTACTGATCATTACCAAAACGTATCATCAAGATTGGGTGAAAAAATATTTGCTGGTATTTCGGAAACTCGTTATTCCTTAGAAGCCTGGGAAACCCTCTCAATTAAAGTGCTTTTCCACAGTCTGTGCCTAGGGCTACTTGAAGAGGAAACAAATCATAGAGACAAAACTGAGGTCTCCTTTATTTTATGAAGTTTCAAAGAGGTACTACACACCATGTTGGATTTAGAGTTCCAAATTCATCTATCTATTTAGGAGAGAACTGAGTGAAACCTAAAAATGAAAACTGCTACTGTAAACGAACGCGTCAACCTCGAAGAACAAAATTTGGTGAGCCAAGTGGGATTTGTTTACTTGTCATTAACACCAAGTATCATCAAGATTGGGTGAAAAACTGTTTGCTGGTATTTCGGAAACTCGTAATTTCTTGGAAGCTTGGCAACCCCTTTCAATGAAAGTGCTTTTCCACAGTCTCTGCTTAGGGATACTTGAGGAGGAAACAAATCATAGAGACAAAACTGAGAACTCCTTTATTTTGTCAAGTTAAAAGAGCTACTACAAACCATGTTGGATTTAGAGTTCCAAATTCATCTATCTATATAGGAGAGAACAGAGGAACACTTAAAAATATAAGCTGCTACTGTAAACGAACGCTTCAAACTAGAAGAACAAAATTTTGAGTCAAGTAGGATTTGTGTACTGATCATTACCACCAGTATCATCAAGATTGGGTGAAAAAATATTTGCTGGTATTTCGGAAACTCGTTATTTCTTAGAAGCTTGGCAACCCCTCTGAATGAATGTGCTTTTCCCCAGTCTGTGCCTAGGGCTATTTGAAGAGGAAACAAACCATAGAGACAAAACTGAGAACTTTTTTATTTTGTCAAGTTTGAAAGAGCTACTACAAACCATGTTGGATTTAGAGTTCCAAATTCATCTATCTCTATAGGAGAGAACAGTGGGAAACCTAAAAATAAAAACTGCTACTGTAAACGAACGCTTCAAACTAGAAGAACAAAATTTTGAGTCAAGTAGGATTTGTGTACTGATCATTACCACCAGTATCATCAAGATTGTGTGAAAAAATATTTGCTGGTATTTTGGAAACTCGTTATTTCTTAGAAGCTTGGCAACAACTCTCAATGAAAGTGCTTTTCCACAGTCTGTGCCTAGGGCTACTTGAAGAGGAAACAAACCATAGAGACAAAACTGAGAACTTTTTTATTTTGTCAGTTTCAAGGAGCTACTCAAACCATGTTGGATTTAGTGTTTTATATTCATCTATCTATATAGGAGAGAACAGAGTGAAACCAAAAAATATAAACAGCTACTGTAAACGAACGCTTCAACCTAGAAGAACAAAATTTGGTGAGCCAAGTGGGATTTGTGTACTTATCATTACCACCAAGTATCATCAAGATTGGGTGAAAAAATATTTGCTGATACTTCGAAACTCGTAATTTCTTGGAAGCTTGTCAACCCCTTTCAATGAAAGTGCTATTCCACAGTCACTGCTTAGGGCTACTTGAAGAGGAAACAAACCATAGAGACAAAACTGAGAACATTTTTATTTTGTCAAGTTTCAAAAAGCTACTACAAACCGTGTTGGATTTAGAGTTCCAAATTCATCTATCTATATAGGAGAGAACAGAGGGAAACCTAAAAATAAAAACTGCTGTGGTAAACGAACGCTTCAACCTAGAAGAGCAAAATTTGGGGAGCCAAATGGGACTTGTGTATTTGTAATTACCACCAAGTATCATCAAGATTCGGTGAAATAATATTTGCTGGTATTTCGGAAACCCGTAATTTTTTGGGAGCCTGGCAAACCCTTTCAATGAAAGTGCTTTTCCCCAGTTTCTGCTTAGGGGGCATGAAGAGGAAACAAACCATAGAGACACAACTGAGAACTCCTTTATTTTGTCAAGTTTCAAAGAGCTACTACAAACCATGTTGGATTTAGAGTTCCAATTTCATCTATCTATATGGGACAGAACAGAGTGAAACCTAAAAATAAAAACTGTTACTGTAAATGAATGCTTCATACTTGAAGAACACAATTTAGTGAGCCAAGTGGCATTTGTGTATAGATCACTACCACCACGGATCATCAAGATTGGGTGAAAAAATATTTGCTGGTATTTCGGAAACTCGTTATTTCTTAGAAGATTGGCAACTGCTCTCAATGAATGTGCTTTTCCCCAGTCTGTGCCTAGGGCTACTTGAAGAGGAAACAAACCATAGAGAAAAAACTGAGAATTTTTTTATTTTGTCAAGTTTCAAAGAGCTACTACAAACCATGTTGGATTTAGAGTTCCAAATTCATCTATCTATATAGGAGAGAACATAGAGAAACCTAAAAATAAAAACTGCTACTGTAAATGAACGCTTCAACCTAGAAGAGCAAAATTTGTGAGCCAAGTTGGATTTGTTTACTTGTCATTACCACCAAGTATCATCAAGATTGGGTGAAAAAATATTTGCTGGTATTTCGGAAACCCGTAATTTCTTGGAAGCTTGGCAAACCCTTTCAATGAAAGTGCTTCTCCACAGTCTGTGCCTAGGGCTACTTGAAGAGGAAACAAACCATAGAGACAAAACTGAGAACTTTTTTATTTTGTCAAGTTTCAAAGAGCTACTACAAACCATGTTGGATTTAGAGTTCCATATTCATCTATCTATATAGGAGAGATTAGAGGGAAACCTAAAAATAAAAACTGCTACTGTAAACAAACGCTTCAATCTAGAAGAGCAAAATTTGGTGAGCCAAGTGGGATTTGTGTACTTGTCATTACCACTAAGTATCATCAAGATTGGTTGAAAAAATATTTGCTGGTATTTCGCAAACCCGTAATTTCTTGGGAGCTTGGCAAATTTTTTTAATGAAAGTGCTTTTCCACAGTCTCTGCTTAGGGCTACATGAAGAGGAAACAAATCATAGAGACAAAACTGAGAACTCCTTTATTTTGTCAAGTTTCAAAGAGCTACTACAAACAATGTTGGATTTAGAGGTCCAAATTCATCTATCTATATAGGAGAGAACAGAGTGAAACCTAAAAATATAAACTGCTACTGTAAACGAACGCTTCAACCTAGAAGAACCAAATTTGGTGAGCCAAGTGGGATTTGTGTACTTGTCATTACCACCAAGTATCATCAAGATTGGGTGAAAAAATATTTGCTGGTATTTCGGAAACTTGTTATTTCTTAGAATCCTGGCAACCCCTCTCAATGAAAGTGCTTTTGCACAGTCTGTGCCTAGGGCTACTTGAAGAGGAAACAAAACATAGGACAAAACTGAGAACTCCTTCATTTTGTCAAGATTCAAAGAGCTACTACAAACCATGTTGGATTTAGAGTTCCAAATTCATCTATCTATATAAAGAGAACAGAGTGAAACCTAAAAATAAAAACTGCTACTGTAAACGAACACTTCAACCTAGAAGAACACAATTTGGTGAGCCAAGTGGTATTTGTGTACTGATCATTACCACCAAGTATCATCAGGATTGGGTGAAAAAATATTTCCTGGTATTTCGGAAACTCTTTATTTCTTAGAAGCTTGGGAAACCCTCTCAATGAAAGTGCTTTTCCACAGTCTGTGCCTAGGGCTACTTGAAGAGGAAACAAACCATAGAGACAAAACTGAGAACTCCTTTATTTTATGAAGTTTCAAAGGGGTACTACAAACCATGTTGGATTTAGAGTTCCAAATTCATCTATCTATATAGGAGAGAACAGAGGGAAACCTAAAAATAAAAACTGCACTTGTAAACGAACGCTTCAAACTCGAAGAGAAAAATTTGGTGAGCCAAGTGGGATTTGTGTATTTGTAATTACCACCAAGTATCATCAAGATTGGGTGAAAAAATATTTGCCGGTATTTCGGCAACCCGTAATTTTTGGGGAGCTTGGCAAAACCTTTCAATGAAAGTGCTTTTCGCAAGTTTCTGCTTAGGGCTACTTGAAGAAGAAACAAATCATAGAGACAAAACTGAGAACTCCTTTATTTTGTCAAGTTTCAAAGAGCTACTACAAACCATGTTGGATTTAGAGTTCCAAATTCATCTATCTATATAGGAGCGAACAGAGGGAAACCTAAAAATAAAAACTGCTACTGGAAACGAACGCTTCAACATAGAAGAACACAATTTGGTGAGCCAAGTGGCATTTGTGTACTGATCATTACCACCACGTATCATCAAGATTGGGTGAAAAAATATTTGCTGGTATTTCGGAAACTCGTTATTTCTTAGAAGCTTGGCAACCCCTCTGAATGAATGTGCTTTTCCCCAGTCTGTGCCTAGGGCTATTTGAAGAGGAAACAAACCATAGAGACAAAACTGAGAACTTTTTTATTTTGTCAAGTTTGAAAGAGCTACTACAAACCATGTTGGATTTAGAGTTCCAAATTCATCTATCTCTATAGGAGAGAACAGTGGGAAACCTAAAAATAAAAACTGCTACTGTAAACGAACGCTTCAAACTAGAAGAACAAAATTTTGAGTCAAGTGGGATTTGTGTACTGATCATTACCACCAGTATCATCAAGATTGTGTGAAAAAATATTTGCTGGTATTTTGGAAACTCGTTATTTCTTAGAAGCTTGGCAACAACTCTCAATGAAAGTGCTTTTCCACAGTCTGTGCCTAGGGCTATTTGAAGAGGAAACAAACCATAGAGACAAAACTGAGAACTTTTTTATTTTGTCAAGTTTCAAGGAGCTACTCAAACCATGTTGGATTTAGTGTTTTATATTCATCTATCTATATAGGAGAGAACAGAGTGAAACCAAAAAATATAAACAGCTACTGTAAACGAACGCTTCAACCTAGAAGAACAAAATTTGGTGAGCCAAGTGAGATTTGTGTATTTGTAATTACCACCAAGTATCATCAAGATTGGGTGAAAAAATATTTGCCGGTATTTCGGCAACCCGTAATTTTTGGGGAGCTTGGCAAAACCTTTCAATGAAAGTGCTTTTCGCAAGTTTCTGCTTAGGGCTACTTGAAGAAGAAACAAATCATAGAGACAAAACTGAGAACTCCTTTATTTTGTCAAGTTTCAAAGAGCTACTACAAACCATGTTGGATTTAGAGTTCCAAATTCATCTATCTATATAGGAGCGAACAGAGGGAAACCTAAAAATAAAAACTGCTACTGGAAACGAACGCTTCAACATAGAAGAACACAATTTGGTGAGCCAAGTGGCATTTGTGTACTGATCATTACCACCACGTATCATCAAGATTGGGTGAAAAAATATTTGCTGGTATTTCGGAAACTCGTTATTTCTTAGAAGCTTGGCAACCCCTCTGAATGAATGTGCTTTTCCCCAGTCTGTGCCTAGGGCTATTTGAAGAGGAAACAAACCATAGAGACAAAACTGAGAACTTTTTTATTTTGTCAAGATTGAAAGAGCTACTACAAACCATGTTGGATTTAGAGTTCCAAATTCATCTATCTCTATAGGAGAGAACAGTGGGAAACCTAAAAATAAAAACTGCTACTGTAAACGAACGCTTCAAACTAGAAGAACAAAATTTTGAGTCAAGTGGGATTTGTGTACTGATCATTACCACCAGTATCATCAAGATTGTGTGAAAAAATATTTGCTGGTATTTTGGAAGCTCGTTATTTCTTAGAAGCTTGGCAACAACTCTCAATGAAAGTGCTTTTCCACAGTCTGTGCCTAGGGCTACTTGAAGAGGAAACAAACCATAGAGACAAAACTGAGAACTTTTTTATTTTGTCAAGTTTCAAGGAGCTACTCAAAGCATGTTGGATTTAGTGTTTTATATTCATCTATCTATATAGGAGAGAACAGAGTGAAACCAAAAAATATAAACAGCTACTGTAAACGAACGCTTCAACCTAGAAGAACAAAATTTGGTGAGCCAAGTGGGATTTGTGTACTTATCATTACCACCAAGTATCATCAAGATTGGGTGAAAAAACATTTGCTGATATTTCGAAACTCCTAATTTCTTGGAAGCTTGTCAACCCCTTTCAATGAAAGTGCTATTCCACAGTCACTGCTTAGGGCTACTTGAAGAGGAAACAAACCATAGAGACAAAACTGAGAACATTTTTATTTTGTCAAGTTTCAAAAAGTTACTACAAACCATGTTGGATTTAGAGTTCCAAATTCATCTATCTATATAGGAGAGAACAGAGGGAAACCTAAAAATAAAAACTGCTGTGGTAAACGAACGCTTCAACCTAGAAGAGCAAAATTTGGGGAGCCAAATGGGACTTGTGTATTTGTAATTACCACCAAGTATCATCAAGATTCGGTGAAAAAATATTTGCTGGTATTTCGGAAACCCGTAATTTTTTGGGAGCCTGGCAAACCCTTTCAATGAAAGTGCTTTTCCCCAGTTTCTGCTTAGGGGGCATGAAGAGGAAACAAACCATAGAGACACAACTGAGAACTCCTTTATTTTGTCAAGTTTCAAAGAGCTACTACAAACCATGTTGGATTTAGAGTTCCAATTTCATCTATCTATATGGGACAGAACAGAGTGAAACCTAAAAATAAAAACTGCTACTGTAAATGAATGCTTCCTACTTGAAGAACACAATTTAGTGAGCCAAGTGGCATTTGTGTATTGATCATTACCACCACGGATCATCAAGATTGGGTGAAAAAATATTTGCTGGTATTTCGGAAACTCGTTATTTCTTAGAAGATTGGCAACTGCTCTCAATGAATGTGCTTTTCCCCAGTCTGTGCCTAGGGCTACTTGAAGAGGAAACAAACCATAGAGAAAAAACTGAGAATTTTTTTATTTTGTCAAGTTTCAAAGAGCTACTACAAACCATGTTGGATTTAGAGTTCCAAATTCATCTATCTATATAGGAGAGAACATAGAGAAACCTAAAAATAAAAACTGCTACTGTAAATGAACGCTTCAACCTAGAAGAGCAAAATTTGTGAGCCAAGTGGGATTTGTTTACTTGTCATTACCACCAAGTATCATCAAGATTGGGTGAAAAAATATTTGCTGGTATTTCGGAAACCCGTAATTTCTTGGAAGCTTGGCAAACCCTTTCAATGAAAGTGCTTTTCCACAGTCTGTGCCTAGGGCTACTTGAAGAGGAAACAAACCATAGAGACAAAACTGAGAACTTTTTTATTTTGTCAAGTTTCAAAGAGCTACTACAAACCATGTTGGATTTAGAGTTCCATATTCATCTATCTATATAGGAGAGATTAGAGGGAAACCTAAAAATAAAAACTGCTACTGTAAACGAACGCTTCAATCTAGAAGAGCAAAATTTGGTGAGCCAAGTGGGATTTGTGTACTTGTCATTACCACTAAGTATCATCAAGATTGGTTGAAAAAATATTTGCTGGTATTTCGCAAACCCGTAATTTCTTGGGAGCTTGGCAAATTTTTTTAATGAAAGTGCTTTTCCACAGTCTCTGCTTAGGGCTACATGAAGAGGAAACAAATCATAGAGACAAAACTGAGAACTCCTTTATTTTGTCAAGTTTCAAAGAGCTACTACAAACAATGTTGGATTTAGAGGTCCAAATTCATCTATCTATATAGGAGAGAACAGAGTGAAACCTAAAAATATAAACTGCTACTGTAAACGAACGCTTCAACCTAGAAGAACCAAATTTGGTGAGCCAAGTGGGATTTGTGTACTTGTCATTACCACCAAGTATCATCAAGATTGGGTGAAAAAATATTTGCTGGTATTTCGGAAACTCGTTATTTCTTAGAATCCTGGCAACCCCTCTCAATGAAAGTGCTTTTGCACAGTCTGTGCCTAGGGCTACTTGAAGAGGAAACAAAACATAGGACAAAACTGAGAACTCCTTCATTTTGTCAAGATTCAAAGAGCTACTACAAACCATGTTGGATTTAGAGTTCCAAATTCATCTATCTATATAAAGAGAACAGAGTGAAACCTAAAAATAAAAACTGCTACTGTAAACGAACACTTCAACCTAGAAGAACACAATTTGGTGAGACAAGTGGTATTTGTGTACTGATCATTACCACCAAGTATCATCAGGATTGGGTGAAAAAATATTTCCTGGTATTTCGGAAACTCTTTATTTCTTAGAAGCTTGGGAAACCCTCTCAATGAAAGTGCTTTTCCACAGTCTGTGCCTAGGGCTACTTGAAGAGGAAACAAACCATAGAGACAAAACTGAGAACTCCTTTATTTTATGAAGTTTCAAAGAGGTACTACAAACCATGTTGGATTTAGAGTTCCAAATTCATCTATCTATATAGGAGAGAACAGAGGGAAACCTAAAAATAAAAACTGCACTTGTAAACGAACGCTTCAAACTCGAAGAGAAAAATTTGGTGAGCCAAGTGGGATTTGTGTATTTGTAATTACCACCAAGTATCATCAAGATTGGGTGAAAAAATATTTGCCGGTATTTCGGCAACCCGTAATTTTTGGGGACCTTGGCAAAACCTTTCAATGAAAGTGCTTTTCGCAAGTTACTGCTTAGGGCTACTTGAAGAAGAAACAAATCATAGAGACAAAACTGAGAACTCCTTTATTTTGTCAAGTTTCAAAGAGCTACTACAAACCATGTTGGATTTAGAGTTCCAAATTCATCTATCTATATAGGAGCGAACAGAGGGAAACCTAAAAATAAAAAGTGCTACTGGAAACGAACGCTTCAACATAGAAGAACACAATTTGGTGAGCCAAGTGGCATTTGTGTACTGATCATTACCACCACGTATCATCAAGATTGGGTGAAAAAATATTTGCTGGTATTTCGGAAACTCGTTATTTCTTAGAAGCTTGGCAACCCCTCTGAATGAATGTGCTTTTCCCCAGTCTGTGCCTAGGGCTATTTGAAGAGGAAACAAACCATAGAGACAAAACTGAGAACTTTTTTATTTTGTCAAGTTTGAAAGAGCTACTACAAACCATGTTGGATTTAGAGTTCCAAATTCATCTATCTCTATAGGAGAGAACAGTGGGAAACCTAAAAATAAAACTGCTACTGTAAATGAACGCTTCAAACTAGAAGAACAAAATTTTGAGTCAAGTGGGATTTGTGTACTGATCATTACCACCAGTATCATCAAGATTGTGTGAAAAAATATTTGCTGGTATTTTGGAAACTCGTTATTTCTTAGAAGCTTGGCAACAACTCTCAATGAAAGTGCTTTTCCACAGTCTGTGCCTAGGGCTACTTGAAGAGGAAACAAACCATAGAGACAAAACTGAGAACTTTTTTATTTTGTCAAGTTTCAAGGAGCTACTCAAACCATGTTGGATTTAGTGTTTTATATTCATCTATCTATATAGGAGAGAACAGAGTGAAACCAAAAAATATAAACAGCTACTGTAAACGAACGCTTCAACCTAGAAGAACAAAATTTGGTGAGCCAAGTGGGATTTGTGTATTTGTAATTACCACCAAGTATCATCAAGATTGGGTGAAAAAATATTTGCCGGTATTTCGGCAACCCGTAATTTTTGGGGAGCTTGGCAAAACCTTTCAATGAAAGTGCTTTTCGCAAGTTTCTGCTTAGGGCTACTTGAAGATGAAACAAATCATAGAGACAAAACTGAGAACTCCTTTATTTTGTCAAGTTTCAAAGAGCTACTACAAACCATGTTGGATTTAGAGTTCCAAATTCATCTATCTATATAGGAGCGAACAGAGGGAAACCTAAAAATAAAAAGTGCTACTGGAAACGAACGCTTCAACATAGAAGAACACAATTTGGTGAGCCAAGTGGCATTTGTGTACTGATCATTACCACCACGTATCATCAAGATTGGGTGAAAAAATATTTGCTGGTATTTCGGAAACTCGTTATTTCTTAGAAGCTTGGCAACCCCTCTGAATGAATGTGCTTTTCCCCAGTCTGTGCCTAGGGCTATTTGAAGAGGAAACAAACCATAGAGACATAACTGAGAACTTTTTTATTTTGTCAAGTTTGAAAGAGCTACTACAAACCATGTTGGATTTAGAGTTCCAAATTCATCTATCTCTATAGGAGAGAACAGTGGGAAACCTAAAAATAAAAACTGCTACTGTAAACGAACGCTTCAAACTAGAAGAACAAAATTTTGAGTCAAGTGGGATTTGTGTACTGATCATTACCACCAGTATCATCAAGATTGTGTGAAAAAATATTTGCTGGTATTTTGGAAACTCGTTATTTCTTAGAAGCTTGGCAACAACTCTCAATGAAAGTGCTTTTCCACAGTCTGTGCCTAGGGCTACTTGAAGAGGAAACAATCCATAGAGACAAAACTGAGAACTTTTTTATTTTGTCAAGTTTCAAAAAGCTACTACAAACCATGTTGGATTTAGAGTTCCAAATTCATCTATCTATATAGGAGAGAACAGAGGGAAACCTAAAAATAAAAACTGCTGTGGTAAACGAACGCTTCAACCTAGAAGAGCAAAATTTGGGGAGCCAAATGGGACTTGTGTATTTGTAATTACCACCAAGTATCATCAAGATTCGGTGAAAAAATATTTGCTGGTATTTCGGAAACCCGTAATTTTTTGGGAGCCTGGCAAACCCTTTCAATGAAAGTGCTTTTCCCCAGTTTCTGCTTAGGGGGCATGAAGAGGAAACAAACCATAGAGACACAACTGAGAACTCCTTTATTTTGTCAAGTTTCAAAGAGCTACTACAAACCATGTTGGATTTAGAGTTCCAAATTCATCTATCTATATAAAGAGAACAGAGTGAAACCTAAAAATAAAAACTGCTACTGTAAACGAACACTTCAACCTAGAAGAACACAATTTGGTGAGCCAAGTGGTATTTGTGTACTGATCATTACCACCAAGTATCATCAGGATTGGGTGAAAAAATATTTCCTGGTATTTCGGAAACTCTTTATTTCTTAGAAGCTTGCGAAACCCTCTCAATGAAAGTGCTTTTCCACAGTCTGTGCCTAGGGCTACTTGAAGAGGAAACAAACCATAGAGACAAAACTGAGAACTCCTTTATTTTATGAAGTTTCAAAGAGGTACTACAAACCATGTTGGATTTAGAGTTCCAAATTCATCTATCTATATAGGAGAGAACAGAGGGAAACCTAAAAATAAAAACTGCACTTGTAAACGAACGCTTCAAACTCGAAGAGAAAAATTTGGTGAGCCAAGTGGGATTTGTGTATTTGTAATTACCACCAAGTATCATCAAGATTGGGTGAAAAAATATTTGCCGGTATTTCGGCAACCCGTAATTTTTGGGGAGCTTGGCAAAACCTTACAATGAAAGTGCTTTTCGCAAGTTTCTGCTTAGGGCTACTTGAAGAAGAAACAAATCATAGAGACAAAACTGAGAACTCCTTTATTTTGTCAAGTTTCAAAGAGCTACTACAAACCATGTTGGATTTAGAGTTCCAAATTCATCTATCTATATAGGAGCGAACAGAGGGAAACCTAAAAATAAAAACTGCTACTGGAAACGAACGCTTCAACATAGAAGAACACAATTTGGTGAGCCAAGTGGCATTTGTGTACTGATCATTACCACCACGTATCATCAAGATTGGGTGAAAAAATATTTGCTGGTATTTCGAAACTCGTTATTTCTTAGAAGCTTGGCAACCCCTCTGAATGAATGTGCTTTTCCCCAGTCTGTGCCTAGGGCTATTTGAAGAGGAAACAAACCATAGAGACAAAACTGAGAACTTTTTTATTTTGTCAAGTTTGAAAGAGCTACTACAAACCATGTTGGATTTAGAGTTCCAAATTCATCTAACTCTATAGGAGAGAACAGTGGGAAACCTAAAAATAAAAACTGCTACTGTAAACGAACGCTTCAAACTAGAAGAACAAAATTTTGAGTCAAGTGGGATTTGTGTACTGATCATTACCACCAGTATCATCAAGATTGTGTGAAAAAATATTTGCTGGTATTTTGGAAACTCGTTATTTCTTAGAAGCTTGGCAACAACTCTCATTGAAAGTGCTTTTCCACAGTCTGTGCCTAGGGCTACTTGAAGAGGAAACAAACCATAGAGACAAAACTGAGAACTTTTTTATTTTGTCAAGTTTCAAGGAGCTACTCAAACCATGTTGGATTTAGTGTTTTATGTTCATCTATCTATATAGGAGAGAACAGAGTGAAACCAAAAAATATAAACAGCTACTGTAAACGAACGCTTCAACCTAGAAGAACAAAATTTGGTGAGCCAAGTGGGATTTGTGTACTTATCATTACCACCAAGTATCATCAAGATTGGGTGAAAAAACATTTGCTGATATTTCGAAACTCGTAATTTCTTGGAAGCTTGTCAACCCCTTTCAATGAAAGTGCTATTCCACAGTCACTGCTTAGGGCTACTTGAAGAGGAAACAAACCATAGAGACAAAACTGAGAACATTTTTATTTTGTCAAGTTTCAAAAAGCTACTACAAACCATGTTGGATTTAGAGTTCCAAATTCATCTATCTATATAGGAGAGAACAGAGGGAAACCTAAAAATAAAAACTGCTGTGGTAAACGAACGCTTCAACCTAGAAGAGCAAAATTTGGGGAGCCAAATGGGACTTGTGTATTTGTAATTACCACCAAGTATCATCAAGATTCGGTGAAAAAATATTTGCTGGTATTTCGGAAACCCGTAATTTTTTGGGAGCCTGGCAAACCCTTTCAATGAAAGTGCTTTTCCCCAATTTCTGCTTAGGGGGCATGAAGAGGAAACAAACCATAGAGACACAACTGAGAACTCCTTTATTTTGTCAAGTTTCAAAGAGCTACTACAAACCATGTTGGATTTAGAGTTCCAATTTCATCTATCTATATGGGACAGAACAGAGTGAAACCTAAAAATAAAAACTGCTACTGTAAATGAATGCTTCATACTTGAAGAACACAATTTAGTGAGCCAAGTGGCATTTGTGTATTGATCATTACCCCCACGGATCATCAAGATTTGGTGAAAAAATATTTGCTGGTATTTCGGAAACTCGTTATTTCTTAGAAGATTGGCAATTGCTCTCAATGAATGTGCTTTTCCCCAGTCTGTGCCTAGGGCTACTTGAAGAGGAAACAAACCATAGAGAAAAAACTGAGAATTTTTTTATTTTGTCAAGTTTCAAAGAGCTACTACAAACCATGTTGGATTTAGAGTTCCAAATTCATCTATCTATATAGGAGAGAACATAGAGAAACCTAAAAATAAAAACTGCTACTGTAAATGAACGCTTCAACCTAGAAGAGCAAAATTTGTGAGCCAAGTGGGATTTGTTTACTTGTCATTACCACCAAGTATCATCACGATTGGGTGAAAAAATATTTGCTGGTATTTCGGAAACCCGTAATTTCTTGGAAGCTTGGCAAACCCTTTCAATGAAAGTGCTTTTCCACAGTCTGTGCCTAGGGCTACTTGAAGAGGAAACAAACCATAGAGACAAAACTGAGAACTTTTTTATTTTGTCAAGTTTCAAAGAGCTACTACAAACCATGTTGGATTTAGAGTTCCATATTCATCTATCTATATAGGAGAGATTAGAGGGAAACCTAAAAATAAAAACTGCTACTGTAAACGAACGCTTCAATCTAGAAGAGCAAAATTTGGTGAGCCAAGTGGGATTTGTGTACTTGTCATTACCACTAAGTATCATCAAGATTGGTTGAAAAAATATTTGCTGGTATTTCGCAAACCCGTAATTTCTTGGGAGCTTGGCAAATTTTTTTAATGAAAGTGCTTTTCCACAGTCTCTGCTTAGGGCTACATGAAGAGGAAACAAATCATAGAGACAAAACTGAGAACTCCTTTATTTTGTCAAGTTTCAAAGAGCTACTACAAACCATGTTGGATTTAGAGGTCCAAATTCATCTATCTATATAGGAGAGAACAGAGTGAAACCTAAAAATATAAATGCTACTGTAAACGAACGCTTCAACCTAGAAGAACCAAATTTGGTGAGCCAAGTGGGATTTGTGTACTTGTCATTACCACCAAGTATCATCAAGATTGGGTGAAAAAATATTTGCTGGTATTTCGGAAACTCGTTATTTCTTAGAATCCTGGCAACCCTCTCAATGAAAGTGCTTTTGCACAGTCTGTGCCTAGGGCTACTTGAAGAGGAAACAAAACATAGGACAAAACTGAGAACTCCTTCATTTTGTCAAGATTCAAAGAGCTACTACAAACCATGTTGGATTTAGAGTTCCAAATTCATCTATCTATATAAAGAGAACAGAGTGAAACCTAAAAATAAAAACTGCTACTGTAAACGAACACTTCAACCTAGAAGAACACAATTTGGTGAGCCAAGTGGTATTTGTGTACTGATCATTACCACCAAGTATCATCAGGATTGGGTGAAAAAATATTTCCTGGTATTTCGGAAACTCTTTATTTCTTAGAAGCTTGGGAAAACCTCTCAATGAAAGTGCTTTTCCACAGTCTGTGCCTAGTGCTACTTGAAGAGGAAACAAACAATAGAGACAAAACTGAGAACTTTTTTATTTTGTCAAGTTTGAAAGAGCTACTACAAACCATGTTGGATTTAGAGTTCCAAATTCATCTATCTATATAGGAGAGAACAGGGAAACCTAAAAATAAAAACTGCACTTGTAAACGAACGCTTCAAACTCGAAGAGAAAAATTTGGTGAGCCAAGTGGGATTTGTGTATTTGTAATTACCACCAAGTATCATCAAGATTGGGTGAAAAAATATTTGCCGGTATTTCGGCAACCCGTAATTTTTGGGGAGCTTGGCAAAACCTTTCAATGAAAGTGCTTTTCGCAAGTTTCTGCTTACTGCTACTTGAAGAAGAAACAAATCATAGAGACAAAACTGAGAACTCCTTTATTTTGTCAAGTTTCAAAGAGCTACTACAAACCATGTTGGATTTAGAGTTCCAAATTCATCTATCTATATAGGAGCGAACAGAGGGAAACCTAAAAATAAAAACTGCTACTGGAAACGAACGCTTCAACATAGAAGAACACAATTTGGTGAGCCAAGTGGCATTTGTGTACTGATCATTACCACCACGTATCATCAAGATTGGGTGAAAAAATATTTGCTGGTATTTCGGAAACTCGTTATTTCTTAGAAGCTTGGCAACCCCTCTGAATGAATGTGCTTTTCCCCAGTCTGTGCCTAGGGCTATTTGAAGAGGAAACAAACCATAGAGACAAAACTGAGAACTTTTTTATTTTGTCAAGTTTGAAAGAGCTACTACAAACCATGTTGGATTTAGAGTTCCAAATTCATCTAACTCTATAGGAGAGAACAGTGGGAAACCTAAAAATAAAAACTGCTACTGTAAACGAACGCTTCAAACTAGAAGAACAAAATTTTGAGTCAAGTGGGATTTGTGTACTGATCATTACCACCAGTATCATCAAGATTGTGTGAAAAAATATTTGCTGGTATTTTGGAAACTCGTTATTTCTTAGAAGCTTGGCAACAACTCTCATTGAAAGTGCTTTTCCACAGTCTGTGCCTAGGGCTACTTGAAGAGGAAACAAACCATAGAGACAAAACTGAGAACTTTTTTATTTTGTCAAGTTTCAAGGAGCTACTCAAACCATGTTGGATTTAGTGTTTTATGTTCATCTATCTATATAGGAGAGAACAGAGTGAAACCAAAAAATATAAACAGCTACTGTAAACGAACGCTTCAACCTAGAAGAACAAAATTTGGTGAGCCAAGTGGGATTTGTGTACTTATCATTACCACCAAGTATCATCAAGATTGGGTGAAAAAACATTTGCTGATATTTCGAAACTCGTAATTTCTTGGAAGCTTGTCAACCCCTTTCAATGAAAGTGCTATTCCACAGTCACTGCTTAGGGCTACTTGAAGAGGAAACAAACCATAGAGACAAAACTGAGAACATTTTTATTTTGTCAAGTTTCAAAAAGCTACTACAAACCATGTTGGATTTAGAGTTCCAAATTCACCTATCTATATAGGAGAGAACAGAGGGAAACCTAAAAATAAAAACTGCTGTGGTAAACGAACGCTTCAACCTAGAAGAGCAAAATTTGGGGAGCCAAATGGGACTTGTGTATTTGTAATTACCACCAAGTATCATCAAGATTCGGTGAAAAAATATTTGCTGGTATTTCGGAAACCCGTAATTTTTGGGGAGCCTGGCAAACCCTTTCAATGAAAGTGCTTTTCCCCAGTTTCTGCTTAGGGGGCATGAAGAGGAAACAAACCATAGAGACACAACTGAGAACTCCTTTATTTTGTCAAGTTTCAAAGAGCTACTACAAACCATGTTGGATTTAGAGTTCCAAATTCATCTATCTATATAGGAGAGAACAGAGGGACACCTAAAAATAAAAACTGCTACTGTAAACGAACACTTCAACCTAGAAGAACACAATTTGGTGAGCCAAGTGGTATTTGTGTACTTATCATTACCACCAAGTATCATCAAGATTGGGTGAAAAAATATTTGCTGTTATTTTGGAAACTCGGTATTTCTTAGAAGCTTGGGAAACCCTATCAATGAAAGTGCTTTTCCACAGTCTGTGCCTAGGGCTACTTGAAGAGGAAACAAACTATAGAGACAAAACTGAGAACTCTTTTATTTTATGAAGTTTCAAAGAGGTAGTACAAACCATGTTGGATTTAGAGTTCCAAATTCATCTATCTTTATAGGAGAGAACTGAGTGAAACCTAAAAATAAAAACTGCTACTGTAAACGAATGCTTCAACCTCGAAGAACAAAATTTGGTGAGCCAAGTGGGATTTGTGTACTTGTCATTAATACCAATTATCATCAAGATTGGGTGAAAAACTGTTTGCTGGTATTTCGGAAACTTGTAATTTCTTGGAAGCTTGGCAACCCCTTTTAATGAAAGTGCTTTTCCACAGTCTCTGCTTATGGATACTTGAGGAGGAAACAAATCATAGAGACAAAACTGAAAACTCCTTTATTTTGTCAAGTTTCAAAGAGCTACTACAAACCATGTTGGATTTATAGTTCCAAATTCATCTATCTATATAGGAGAGAACAGAGGGACACCTAAAATTATAAACTGCTACTGTAAACGAACGCTTCAACCTAGAAGAAGGAAATTTTGGTGAGTCAAGTTGAATTTGTGAACTGATCATTACCACCAGTATCATCAAGATTGGGTGAAAAAATATTTGCTGGTATTTCGGAAACTCGTTATTTCTTAGAAGCTTGAAAACAACTCTCAATGAAAGTGCTTTTCCACAGTCTGTGCCTAGGGCTACTTGAAGACGAAACAAACCATAGAGACAAAACTGAGAACTTTTTTATTTTGTCAAGTTTCAAAGAGCTACTACAAACCATGTTGGATTTAGAGTTCCAAATTCATCTATCTATATAGGAGAGAACATAGATAAACCTAAATATAAAAACTGCTACTGTAAATGAACACTTCAACCTAGAAGAGCAAAATTTGTGAGCCAAGTGGGATTTGTTTACTTGTCATTACCACCAAGTATCATCAAGATTGGGAGCAAAAATATTTGCTGGTATTTCGGAAACCCGTAATTTCTTAAAAGCTTGGCAAACACTTTCAATGAAAGTGCTTTTCCACAGTCTGTGTCTAGGGCTACTTGAAGAGGAAACAAACCATAGAGACAAAACTGAAAACTCCTTTATTTTGTCAAGTTTCAGGTAGCTACTACAAACCATGTTGATTTTAGAGTTCCAAATTCATCTATCTATATAGGAGAGAACCGAGGGAAACCTAAAAATAAAAACTGCTACTGTAAACGAACGCTTCAACCTCGAAGAACAAAATTTGGTGAGCCAAGTGGGATTTGTGTCCTTGTAATTACCACCAAGAATCATCAAGATTACGTGAAAAAATATTTGCTGGTATTTCGGAAACTCGTAATTTCTTGGAAGTTTGGCAACCCCTTTCAATGAAAGTGCTTTTCCACAGTCTCCGCTTAGGGCTATTTGAAGAGGAAACAAATCAAAGAGACAAAACTGAGAACTCCTTTATTTTATGAAGTTTCAAAGAGCTACTACAAACCATGTTGGATTTAGAGTTCCAAATTCATCTATCTATATAGGAGAGAACAAAGTGAAACCTAAAAATACAAACGGCTACTGTAAACGAACGCTTCAACCTGAAAGAACAAAATTTGATGAGCCAAGTGGGATTTGTGTACATATCATACCACAAAGTGTTATCAAGTTAGGGTGAAAAAATATTTTCTGGTATTTCGGAAACTCATTATTCCTTGGAAGCTTGGCAACCCTTTTCAATGCAAGTGCTTTTCCACAGTTTGTGCCTAGGGCTACTTGAAGAGGAAACAAACCATAGAGACAAAACAGAGAACTAATTTATTTTGTCAAGTTTCAAAGAGCTACTACAAACCGTGGTGGATTTAGAGTTCCAAATTCATCTATCTATATAGGAGAGAACAGAGAACAACCTAAATATACAAACTGCTACTGTAGACGAACGCTTCAACCTAGAAGAACAAAATTTGGTGAGCCAAGTGGGATTTGTGTACTGATCATTACCACCAAGTATCATCAAGAATTGGTGAAAAAATATTTGCTGGTATTTCGGAAACTCGTTATTTCTTAGAATCTTGGCAACCCCTCTCAATGAAAGTGCTTTTCCACAGTCTGTGCCTAGGTCTATTGAAGAGGAAAAAAACCATAGAGACAAAACTGAGAACTCCTTTATTTTGTCAAGTTTCAAAGAGCTACTACAAACCGTGGTGGATTTAGAGTTCCAAATTCATCTATCTATATAGGAGAGAACAGAGTGAAACCTAAATATAACAACTTCTACTGTAGACGAACGCTTAAACCTAGAGGAACAAAATTTGGTGAGCAAAGTGGGATTTGTGTACTGATCATTACCACCAAGTATCATCAATATTGGGTGAAAAAATATTTGCGGCTATTTCGGAAACTCGTTATTTCTTAGAAGCCTCAACACCCCTCTCAATGAAAGTGCTTTTCCACAGTCTGTGCCTAGGGCTACTTGAAGAGGAAACAAACCATAGAGAAAAAACTGAGATCTCCTTTATTTTGTCACGTTTCAAAGAGCTACCACAAACCATGTTGGATTTAGTGTTTTAAATTCATCTATATATCTAGGAGAGAACAGAGTGAAACCTAAAAATAAAAACAGCTACTGTAAACGAACACTTCAACCTAGAAGAACAAAATTTGGTGAGCCAAGTGGGATTTGTGTACGTATCATTACCACCAAGTATCATCAAGATTGGGTGAAAAAATATTTGCTGGTATTTCAAAACTCGTAATTTTTTGATAGCTTGGCAACCCCTTTTAATGAAAGTGCTTTTCCACAGTCTCTGCTTAGGGCCACTTGAAGAGGAAACAAACCATAGAGACAACACTGAGAACACTTTTATTTTGTCAAGTTTCAAAGAGCTACTACAAACCATGTTGGATTTAGAGTTCCAAATTCATCTATCTATATAGGAGAGAACAGAGGGAAACCTAAAAATAAAAACTGCACTTGTAAACGAACGCTTCAAAATCGAAGAGAAAAATTTGGTGAGCCAAGTGGGATTTGTGTATTTGTAATTACCACCAAGTATCATCAAGATTGGGTGAAAAAATATTTGCCGGTATTTCGGCAACCCGTAATTTTTGTGAGCTTGGCAAAACCTTTCAATGAAAGTGCTTTTCCCCAGTTTCTGCTTAGGGCTACTTGAAGAAGAAACAAATCATAGAGACAAAACTGAGAACTCCTTTATTTTGTCAAGTTTCAAAGAGCTACTAGAAACCATGTTGGATTTAGAGGTCCAAATTCATCTATCTATATAGGAGGGAACAGAGGAAACCTAAAAATAAAAACTGCTACTGGAAAAGAACGCTTCAACATAGAAGAACACAATTTGGTGAGCCAAGTGGCATTTGTGTACTGATCATTACCACCACGTATCATCAAGATTGGGTGAAAAAATATTTGCTGGTATTTCGGAAACTCGTTATTTCTTAGAAGCTTGGCAACCCCTTTCAATGAAAGTGCTGTTCTACAGTTTGTGCCTAGGGCTACTTGGAGAGGAAACAAACCATAGAGACAAAACTGAGAACTCCTTTATTTTGTTAAGTTTCAAAGAGCTACTACAAACCATATTGGATTTAGAGTTCCAAATTCATCTATCTATATGGGAAAGAACAGAGTGAAACCTAAAAATAAAAACTGCTTCTATAAACGAACGCTTCAACCTAGAAGAACACAATTTGGGGAGCCAAGTGGCATTTGTGTACTGATCATTACCACCGCGTATCATGAAGATTGGGTAAAAAATATTTGCTGGTATTTCGGAAACTCGTTATTTCTTAGAAGCTTGGCAACCCCTCTCAATGAATGTGCTTTTCCCCAGTCTATGCCTAGGGCTTTTGAAGAGGAAACAAACCATAGAGACAAAACTGAGAACTTTTTTCTTTTGTCAAGTTTCAAAGAGCTACTACAAACCATGTTGGATTTAGAGTTCCAAATTCATCTATCTATATAGGAGAGAACAGAGGGAAACCTAAAAATAAAAACTTCTACTGTAAACAAACGTTTCAACCTAGAAGAGCAAAATTTGGTGAGCCAATTGGGATTTGTGTACTTGTCATTACCACCGAGTATCATCAAGATTGGGTGAAAAAATATTTGCTGGTGTTTCGGCAACCCGTAATTTCTTGGGAGCTTGGCAAACCCTTTCAATGAAAGTGCTTTTCCACAGTCTCTGCTTAGGGCTACTTGAAGAGGAAACAAATCATAGAGACAAAACTGAGAACTCCTTTATTTTGTAAAGTTTCAAAGAGCTACTACAAACCATGTTGGATTTAGAGTTCCAAATTCAGCTATCTATATAGGAGAGAGCAGAAGGAAACCTAAAAATATAAACTGCTACTGTAAGGAACGCTTTAACCTAGAAGAACAAAATTTGGTGAGACAAGTGGGATTTGTGTACTTGTCGTTACCAAAAAGTATCATCAAGAATGGGTGAAAAAATATTTGTTGGTAATTCAGAAACTTGTTATTTCTTAGAAGCTTGGCAACCCCTCTCAATGAATGTGCTTTTCCCCAGTCTGTGCTAAGGGCTATTTGAAGAGGAAACAAACCATAGAGACAAAACTGAGAACTTTTTTCTTTTGTCAAGTTTCAAAGAGCTACTACAAACCATGTTGGAATTAGAGTTCCAAATTCATCTATCTATATAGGAGAGAACTGAGTGAAACCTAAAAATAAAAACTGCTACTGTAAACGAACTCTTCAACCAAGAAGAACACAATTTGGTGAGCCAAGTGGTATTTGTGTAATTGTCATTAACACCAAGTATCATCAGGATTGGGTGAAAAAATATTTGCTGGTATTTCGGAAACTCGTTATTTCTTAGAAGCTTGGGAAACCCTCCCAATGAAAATGCTTTTCCACAGTCCGTGCCTAGGGCTACTTGAAGAGGAAACAAACCATAGAGACAAAACTGAGAACTTTTTTATTTTGTCAAGTTTCAGAGAGCTACTACAAACCATGTTGGATTTAGAGTTCCAAATTCATCTATCTATATAGGAGAGAACATAGAGAAACCTAAATATAAAAACTGCTACTGTAAATGAACGCTTCAACCTAAAAGAGCAAAATTTGTGAGCCAAGTGGGATTTATTTACTTGTCATTACCACCAAGTATCATCAAGATTGGGTGAAAAAATATTTGCTGGTATTTCGGAAACCCCCAATTTCTTGGAAGCTTGGCAATCCCTTTCAATGAAAGTGCTTTTCCACAGTCTGTGTCTAGGGCTACTTGAAGAGGAAACAAACCATAGAGACAAAACTGAGAACTCCTTTATTTTGTCAAGTTTCAGGGAGCTACTACAAACCATGTTGATTTTAGAGTTCCAAATTCATCTATCTATATAGGAGAGAACAGAGGGAAACCTAAAAATAAAAACTGCTACTGTAAACGAACGCTTCAACCTCGAAGAACAAAATTTGGTGAGCCAAGTGGGATTTGTGTCCTTGTAATTACCACCAAGAATCATCAAGATTACGTGAAAAAATATTTGCTGGTATTTCGGAAACTCGTAATTTCTTGGAAGTTTGGCAACCCCTTTCAATGAAAGTGCTTTTCCACAGTCTCCGCTTAGGGCTATTTGAAGAGGAAACAAATCAAAGAGACAAAACTGAGAACTCCTTTATTTTATGAAGTTTCAAAGAGCTACTACAAACCATGTTGGATTTAGAGTTCCAAATTCATCTATCTATATAGGAGAGAACAAAGTGAAACCTAAAAATAAAAACGGCTACTGTAAACGAACGCTTCAACCTGAAAGAACAAAATTTGATGAGCCAAGTGGGATTTGTGTACATATCATACCACAAAGTGTTATCAAGTTAGGGTGAAAAAATATTTTCTGGTATTTCGGAAACTCGTTATTCCTTGGAAGCTTGGCAACCCTTTTCAATGCAAGTGCTTTTCCACAGTTTGTGCCTAGGGCTACTTGAAGAGGAAACAAACCATAGAGACAAAACAGAGAACTAATTTATTTTGTCAAGTTTCAAAGAGCTACTACAAACCGTGGTGGATTTAGAGTTCCAAATTCATCTATCTATATAGGAGAGAACAGAGAACAACCTAAATATACAAACTGCTACTGTAGACGAACGCTTCAACCTAGAAGAACAAAATTTGGTGAGCCAAGTGGGATTTGTGTACTGATCATTACCACCAAGTATCATCAAGATTGGGTGAAAAAATATTTGCTGGTATTTCGGAAACTCGTTATTTCTTAGAATCTTGGCAACCCCTCTCAATGAAAGTGCTTTTCCACAGTCTGTGCCTAGGTCTATTGAAGAGGAAAAAAACCATAGAGACAAAACTGAGAACTCCTTTATTTTGTCAAGTTTCAAAGAGCTACTACAAACCGTGGTGGATTTAGAGTTCCAAATTCATCTATCTATATAGGAGAGAACAGAGTGAAACCTAAATATAACAACTTCTACTGTAGACGAACGCTTAAACCTAGAGGAACAAAATTTGGTGAGCAAAGTGGATTTGTGTACTGATCATTACCACCAAGTATCATCAATATTGGGTGAAAAAATATTTGCTGCTATTTCGGAAACTCGTTATTTCTTAGAAGCCTCAACACCCCTCTCAATGAAAGTGCTTTTCCACAGTCTGTGCCTAGGGCTACTTGAAGAGGAAACAAACCATAGAGAAAAAACTGAGATCTCCTTTATTTTGTCACGTTTCAAAGAGCTACCACAAACCATGTTGGATTTAGTGTTTTAAATTCATCTATATATCTAGGAGAGTACAGAGTGAAACCTAAAAATAAAAACAGCTACTGTAAACGAACGCTTCAACCTAGAAGAACAAAATTTGGTGAGCCAAGTGGGATTTGTGTACGTATCATTACCACCAAGTATCATCAAGATTGGGTGAAAAAATATTTGCTGGTATTTCAAAACTCGTAATTTTTTGATAGCTTGGCAACCCCTTTTAATGAAAGTGCTTTTCCACAGTCTCTGCTTAGGGCCACTTGAAGAGGAAACAAACCATAGAGACAACACTGAGAACATTTTTATTTTGTCAAGTTTCAAAGAGCTACTACAAACCATGTTGGATTTAGAGTTCCAAATTCATCTATCTATATAGGAGAGAACAGCGGGAAACCTAAAAATAACAACTGCACTTGTAAACGAACGCTTCAAAATCGAAGAGAAAAATTTGGTGAGCCAAGTGGGATTTGTGTATTTGTAATTACCACCAAGTATCATCAAGATTGGGTGAAAAAATATTTGCCGGTATTTCGGCAACCCGTAATTTTTTGTGAGCTTGGCAAAACCTTTCAATGAAAGTGCTTTTCCCCAGTTTCTGCTTAGGGCTACTTGAAGAAGAAACAAATCATAGAGACAAAACTGAGAACTCCTTTATTTTGTCAAGTTTCAAAGAGCTACTACAAACCATGTTGGATTTAGAGTTCCAAATTCATCTATCTATATAGGAGGGAACGGAGGGAAACCTAAAAATAAAAACTGCTACTGTAAACGAACGCTTCAACCTAGAAGAACAAAATTTGGTGAGCCAAGTGTGATTTGTGTACTGATCATTACCACCAAGTATCATCAAGATTGGGTGAAAAAATATTTGCTGGTATTTCGGAAACTCGTTATTTCTTAGAAGCTTGGCAACCCCTTTCAATGAAAGTGCTGTTCTACAGTTTGTGCCTAGGGCTACTTGGAGAGGAAACAAACCATAGAGACAAAACTGAGAACTCCTTTATTTTGTTAACTTTCAAAGAGCTACTACAAACCATATTGGATTTAGAGTTCCAAATTCATCTATCTATATGGGAAAGAACAGAGTGAAACCTAAAAATAAAAACTGCTTCTATAAACGAACGCTTCAACCTAGAATAACACAATTTGGTGAGCCAAGTGGCATTTGTGTACTGATCATTACCACCGCGTATCATGAAGATTGGGTGAAAAAATATTTGCTGGTATTTCGGAAACTCGTTATTTCTTAGAAGCTTGGCAACCCCTCTCAATGAATGTGCTTTTCCCCAGTCTGTGCCTAGGGCTATTTGAAGAGGAAACAAACCATAGAGACAAAACTGAGAACTTTTTTCTTTTGTCAAGTTTCAAAGAGCTACTACAAACCATGTTGGATTTAGAGTTCCAAATTCATCTATCTATATAGGAGAGAACAGAGGGAAACCTAAAAATAAAAACTGCTACTGTAAACAAACGTTTCAACCTAGAAGAGCAAAATTTGGTGAGCCAATTGGGATTTGTGTACTTGTCATTACCACCGAGTATCATCAAGATTGGGTGAAAAAATATTTGCTGGTGTTTCGGCAACCCGTAATTTCTTGGGAGCTTGGCAAACCCTTTCAATGAAAGTGCTTTTCCACAGTCTCTGCTTAGGGCTACTTGAAGAGGAAACAAATCATAGAGACAAAACTGAGAACTCCTTTATTTTGTAAAGTTTCAAAGAGCTACTACAAACCATGTTGGATTTAGAGTTCCAAATTCAGCTATCTATATAGGAGAGAGCAGAAGGAAACCTAAAAATATAAACTGCTACTGTAAGGAACGCTTTAACCTAGAAGAACAAAATTTGGTGAGACAAGTGGGATTTGTGTACTTGTCGTTACCAAAAAGTATCATCAAGAATGGGTGAAAAAATATTTGTTGGTAATTCAGAAACTTGTTATTTCTTAGAAGCTTGGCAACCCCTCTCAATGAATGTGCTTTTCCCCAGTCTGTGCTAAGGGCTATTTGAAGAGGAAACAAACCATAGAGACAAAACTGAGAACTTTTTTCTTTTGTCAAGTTTCAAAGAGCTACTACAAACCATGTTGGAATTAGAGTTCCAAATTCATCTATCTATATAGGAGAGAACTGAGTGAAACCTAAAAATAAAAACTGCTACTGTAAACGAACTCTTCAACCAAGAAGAACACAATTTGGTGAGCCAAGTGGTATTTGTGTAATTGTCATTAACACCAAGTATCATCAGGATTGGGTGAAAAAATATTTGCTGGTATTTCGGAAACTCGTTATTTCTTAGAAGCTTGGGAAACCCTCCCAATGAAAATGCTTTTCCACAGTCCGTGCCTAGGGCTACTTGAAGAGGAAACAAACCATAGAGACAAAACTGAGAACTTTTTTATTTTGTCAAGTTTCAGAGAGCTACTACAAACCATGTTGGATTTAGAGTTCCAAATTCATCTATCTATATAGGAGAGAACATAGAGAAACCTAAATATAAAAACTGCTACTGTAAATGAACGCTTCAACCTAAAAGAGCAAAATTTGTGAGCCAAGTGGGATTTATTTACTTGTCATTACCACCAAGTATCATCAAGATTGGGTGAAAAAATATTTGCTGGTATTTCGGAAACCCCCAATTTCTTGGAAGCTTGGCAATCCCTTTCAATGAAAGTGCTTTTCCACAGTCTGTGTCTAGGGCTACTTGAAGAGGAAACAAACCATAGAGACAAAACTGAGAACTCCTTTATTTTGTCAAGTTTCAGGGAGCTACTACAAACCATGTTGATTTTAGAGTTCCAAATTCATCTATCTATATAGGAGAGAACAGAGGGAAACCTAAAAATAAAAACTGCTACTGTAAACGAACGCTTCAACCTCGAAGAACAAAATTTGGTGAGCCAAGTGGGATTTGTGTCCTTGTAATTACCACCAAGAATCATCAAGATTACGTGAAAAAATATTTGCTGGTATTTCGGAAACTCGTAATTTCTTGGAAGTTTGGCAACCCCTTTCAATGAAAGTGCTTTTCCACAGTCTCCGCTTAGGGCTATTTGAAGAGGAAACAAATCAAAGAGACAAAACTGAGAACTCCTTTATTTTATGAAGTTTCAAAGAGCTACTACAAACCATGTTGGATTTAGAGTTCCAAATTCATCTATCTATATAGGAGAGAACAAAGTGAAACCTAAAAATAAAAACGGCTACTGTAAACGAACGCTTCAACCTGAAAGAACAAAATTTGATGAGCCAAGTGGGATTTGTGTACATATCATACCACAAAGTGTTATCAAGATAGGGTGAAAAAATATTTTCTGGTATTTCGGAAACTCGTTATTCCTTGGAAGCTTGGCAACCCTTTTCAATGCAAGTGCTTTTCCACAGTTTGTGCCTAGGGCTACTTGAAGAGGAAACAAACCATAGAGACAAAACAGAGAACTAATTTATTTTGTCAAGTTTCAAAGAGCTACTACAAACCGTGGTGGATTTAGAGTTCCAAATTCATCTATCTATATAGGAGAGAACAGAGAACAACCTAAATATACAAACTGCTACTGTAGACGAACGCTTCAACCTAGAAGAACAAAATTTGGTGAGCCAAGTGGGATTTGTGTACTGATCATTACCACCAAGTATCATCAAGATTGGGTGAAAAAATATTTGCTGGTATTTCGGAAACTCGTTATTTCTTAGAATCTTGGCAACCCCTCTCAATGAAAGTGCTTTTCCACAGTCTGTGCCTAGGTCTATTGAAGAGGAAACAAACCATAGAGACAAAACTGTGAACTCCTTTATTTTGTCAAGTTTCAAAGAGCTACTACAAACCGTGGTGGATTTAGAGTTCCAAATTCATCTATCTATATAGGAGAGAACAGAGTGAAACCTAAATATAACAACTTCTACTGTAGACGAACGCTTAAACCTAGAGGAACAAAATTTGGTGAGCAAAGTGGGATTTGTGTACTGATCATTACCACCAAGTATCATCAATATTGGGTGAAAAAATATTTGCGGCTATTTCGGAAACTCGTTATTTCTTAGAAGCCTCAACACCCCTCTCAATGAAAGTGCTTTTCCACAGTCTGTGCCTTGGGCTACTTGAAGAGGAAACAAACCATAGAGAAAAAACTGAGATCTCCTTTATTTTGTCACGTTTCAAAGAGCTACCACAAACCATGTTGGATTTAGTGTTTTAAATTCATCTATATATCTAGGAGAGAACAGAGTGAAACTAAAAATAAAAACAGCTACTGTAAACGAACGCTTCAACCTAGAAGAACAAAATTTGGTGAGCCAAGTGGGATTTGTGTACGTATCATTACCACCAAGTATCATCAAGATTGGGTGAAAAAATATTTGCTGGTATTTCAAAACTCGTAATTTTTTGATAGCTTGGCAACCCCTTTTAATGAAAGTGCTTTTCCACAGTCTCTGCTTAGGGCCACCTGAAGAGGAAACAAACCATAGAGACAACACTGAGAACATTTTTATTTTGTCAAGTTTCAAAGAGCTACTACAAACCATGTTGGATTTAGAGTTCCAAATTCATCTATCTATATAGGAGAGAACAGAGGGAAACCTAAATTAAAAACTGCACTTGTAAACGAACGCTTCAAACTCGAAGAGAAAAATTTGGTGAGCCAAGTGGGATTTGTGTATTTGTAATTACCACCAAGTATCATCAAGATTGGGTGAAAAAATATTTGCCGGTATTTCGGCAACCCGTAATTTTTTGTGAGCTTGGCAAAACCTTTCAATGAAAGTGCTTTTCCCCAGTTTCTGCTTAGGGCTACTTGAAGAAGAAACAAATCATAGAGACAAAACTGAGAACTCCTTTATTTTGTCAAGTTTCAAAGAGCTACTACAAACCATGTTGGATTTAGAGTTCCAAATTCATCTATCTATATAGGAGCGAACAGAGGGAAACCTAAAACTAAAAACTGCTACTGTAAACGAACGCTTCAACCTAGAAGAACAAAATTTGGTGAGCCAAGTGTGATTTGTGTACTGATCATTACCACCAAGTATCATCAAGATTGGGTGAAAAAATATTTGCTGGTATTTCGGAAACTCGTTATTTCTTAGAAGCTTGGCAACCCCTTTCAATGAAAGTGCTGTTCTACAGTTTGTGCCTAGGGCTACTTGGAGAGGAAACAAACCATAGAGACAAAACTGAGAACTCCTTTATTTTGTTAACTTTCAAAGAGCTACTACAAACCATATTGGATTTAGAGTTCCAAATTCATCTATCTATATGGGAAAGAACAGAGTGAAACCTAAAAATAAAAACTGCTTCTATAAACAAACGCTTCAACCTAGAAGAACACAATTTGGGGAGCCAAGTGGCATTTGTGTACTGATCATTACCACCGCGTATCATGAAGATTGGGTGAAAAAATATTTGCTGGTATTTCGGAAACTCCTTATTTCTTAGAAGCTTGGCAACCCCTCTCAATGAATGTGCTTTTCCCCAGTCTTTGCCTAGGGCTATTTGAAGAGAAAACGAACCATAGAGACAAAACTGAGAACTTTTTTTCTTTTGTCAAGTTTCAAAGAGCTACTACAAACCATGTTGGATTTAGAGTTCCAAATTCATCTATCTATATAGGAGAGAACAGAGGGAAACCTAAAAATAAAAACTGCTACTGTAAACAAACGTTTCAACCTAGAAGAGCAAAATTTGGTGAGCCAATTGGGATTTGTGTACTTGTCATTACCACCGAGTATCCTCAAGATTGGGTGAAAAAATATAAGCTGGTATTTCGAAAAACCAGTAATTTCTTGGGAGCTTTGCTAACCCTTTCAATGAAAGTGCTTTTCCACAGTCTCTGTTTAGCGCTACTTGAAGAGGAAACAAATCATAAAGACAAAACAGAGAACTCCTTTATTTTGTCAAGTTTCAAAGAGCTACTACAAACCATGTTGGATTTAGAGTTCCAAATTCATCTATCTATATAGGAGAGAACAGAGGGAAATCTAAAAATATAAACTGCTACTGTAAACGAACTCTTCAAAAAAGAAGAACACAATTTGGTGAGCCAAGTGGGATTTGTGTACTGATCATTACAACCACGTATCATCAAGACTGGGCAAAAAAATATTTGCTGGTATTTCTAAAACTCGTTATTTCTTAGAAGCTTGGCAACCCCTCTCAATGAAAGTGCTTTTCCACAGACTGCGCCTAGAGCTATTTGAAGGGGAAACAATCCATAGAGAATAAACTGAGAACTCCTTTATTTTGTCAAGTTTCAGAGAGCTACTACAAACCATGTTGGATTTAGAGTTCCAAATTCACCTATCTATATAGGAGAGAACAGAGGGAAACCTAAAAAAATAAACTGCTACTGTAAACTAACGCTTCTACCTAGAAGAACAAAATTTAGTGAATCAAGAGGGATTTGTGTACAGATCATTACCACCAAGTATCATCAAGATTGGGAGAAAAAATATTTGCTGGTATTTCGGAAACTCGTTATTTCTTAGAGGCTTGGCAACCCCTTTCACTGGAAGTTCTTTTCTACAGTTTGTGCCTAGGGCTACTTGAAGAGGAAACAAACCATAGAGACAAAACTGAGAACTCCTTTATTTTGTTAACTTTCAAAGAGCTACTACAAACCATATTGGATTTAGAGTTCCAAATTCATCTATCTATATGGGAAAGAACAGAGTGAAACCTATAAATAAAAACTGCTACTGTAAACGAACGCTTCCACCTAGAAGAATACAATTTGGTGAGCCAAGTGGCATTTGTGTACTGATCATTACCACCACGTATCATCAATATTGGGTGAAAAAATATTTTTGCTATTTCGGAAACTCGTTATTTCTTAGAAGCTTGGCAACCCCTCTCAATGAATGTGCTTTTCCCCAGTCTGCGCCTAGGGCCATTTGAAGAGGAAACAAACCATAGAGACAAAACTGAGAACTTTTTTATTTCGTCAGGTTTCAAAGAGCTACTACAAACCATGTTGGATTTAGAGTTCCATATTCATCTATCTATATAGGAGAGATTAGAGGGAAACCTAAAAATAAAAACTGCTACTGTAAACGAACGCTTCAATCTAGAAGAGCAAAATTTGGTGAGCCAAGTGGGATTTGTGTACTTGTCATTACCACTAAGTATCATCAAGATTGGTTGAAAAAATATTTGCTGGTATTTCGCAAACCCGTAATTTCTTGGGAGCTTGGCAAATTTTTTTAATGAAAGTGCTTTTCCACAGTCTCTGCTTAGGGCTACATGAAGAGGAAACAAATCATAGAGACAAAACTGAGAACTCCTTTATTTTGTCAAGTTTCAAAGAGCTACTACAAACAATGTTGGATTTAGAGGTCCAAATTCATCTATCTATATAGGAGAGAACAGAGGGAAACCTAAAAATATAAACTGCTACTGTAAATGAACGCTTCAACCTAGAAGAACCAAATTTGGTGAGCCAAGTGGGATTTGTGTACTTGTCATTACCACCAAGTATCATCAAGATTGGGTGAAAAAATATTTGCTGGTATTTCGGAAACTCGTTATTTCTTAGAAGCCTGCAACCCCTCTCAATGAAAGTGCTTTTGCACAGTCTGTGCCTAGGGCTACTTGAAGAGGAAACAAAACATAGGACAAAACTGAGAACTCCTTCATTTTGTCAAGTTTCAAAGAGCTACTACAAACCATGTTGGATTTAGAGTTCCAAATTCATCTATCTATATAAAGAGAACAGAGTGAAACCTAAAAATAAAAACTGCTACTGTAAACGAACTCTTCAAACTAGAAGAACACAATTTGGTGAACCAAGTGGTATTTGTGTACTGATCATTACCACAAAGTATCATCAGGATTGGGTGAAAAAATATTTGCTGGTATTTCGGAAACTCGTTATTTCTTGGAATCTTGGCAACCCCTCTCAATGAAAGTGCTTTTCCACAGTCTGTGCCTAGGTCTATTGAAGAGGAAACAAACCATAGAGACAAAACTGAGAACTCCTTTATTTTGTCAAGTTTCAAAGAGCTACTACAAACCGTGGTGGATTTAGAGTTCCAAATTCATCTATCTATATAGGAGAGAACAGAGTGAAACCTAAATATAACAACTTCTACTGTAGACGAACGCTTAAACTTAGAGGAACAAAATTTGGTGAGCAAAGTGTGATTTGTGTACTGATCATTACCACCAAGTATCATCAATATTGGGTGAAAAAATATTTGCTGCTATTTCAGAAACTCGTTATTTCTAAGAAGCCTCAACACCCCTCTCAATGAAAGTGCTTTTCCACAGTCTGTGCCTAGGGCTACTTGAAGAGGAAACAAACCATAGAGAAAAAACTGAGATCTCCTTTATTTTGTCACGTTTCAAAGAGCTACCACAAACCATGTTGGATTTAGTGTTTTAAATTCATCTATATATCTAGGAGAGAACAGAGTGAAACCTAAAAATAAAAACAGCTACTGTAAACGAACGCTTCAACCTAGAAGAACAAAATTTGGTGAGCCAAGTGGGATTTGTGTACGTATCATTACCACCCAGTATCATCAAGATTGGGTGAAAAAATATTTGCTGGTATTTCAAAACTCGTAATTTTTTGATAGCTTGGCAACCCCTTTTAATGAAAGTGCTTTTCCACAGTCTCTGCTTAGGGCCACTTGAAGAGGAAACAAACCATAGAGACAACACTGAGAACATTTTTATTTTGTCAAGTTTCAAAGAGCTACTACAAACCATGTTGGATTTAGAGTTCCAAATTCATCTATCTATATAGGAGAGAACAGCGGGAAACCTAAAAATAACAACTGCACTTGTAAACGAACGCTTCAAAATCGAAGAGAAAAATTTGGTGAGCCAAGTGGGATTTGTGTATTTGTAATTACCACCAAGTATCATCAAGATTGGGTGAAAAAATATTTGCCGGTATTTCGGCAACCCGTAATTTTTTGTGAGCTTGGCAAAACCTTTCAATGAAAGTGCTTTTCCCCAGTTTCTGCTTAGGGCTACTTGAAGAAGAAACAAATCATAGAGACAAACTGAGAACTCCTTTATTTTGTCAAGTTTCAAAGAGCTACTACAAACCATGTTGGATTTAGAGTTCCAAATTCATCTATCTATATAGGAGCGAACAGAGGGAACCTAAAAATAAAAACTGCTACTGTAAACGAACGCTTCAACCTAGAAGAACAAAATTTGGTGAGCCAAGTGTGATTTGTGTACTGATCATTACCACCAAGTATCATCAAGATTGGGTGAAAAAATATTTGCTGGTATTTCGGAAACTCGTTATTTCTTAGAAGCTTGGCAACCCCTTTCAATGAAAGTGCTGTTCTACAGTTTGTGCCTAGGGCTACTTGGAGAGGAAACAAATCATAGAGACAAAACTGAGAACTCCTTTATTTTGTTAACTTTCAAAGAGCTACTACAAATCATATTGGATTTAGAGTTCCAAATTCATCTGTCTATATGGGAAAGAACAGAGTGTGACCTAAAAATAAAAACTGCTTCTATAAACGAACGCTTCAACCTAGAAGAACACAATTTGGTGAGCCAAGTGGCATTTGTGTACTGATCATTACCACCGCATATCATGAAGATTGGGTGAAAAAATAATTTGCTGGTATTTCGGAAACTCGTTATTTCTTAGAAGCTTGGCAACCCCTCTCAATGAATGTGCTTTTCCCCAGTCTGTGCCTAGGGCTATTTGAAGAGGAAACAAACCATAGAGACAAACTGAGAACTTTTTTCTTTTGTCAAGTTTCAAAGAGCTACTACAAACCATGTTGGATTTAGAGTTCCAAATTCATCTATCTATATAGGAGAGGAACAGAGGGAAACCTAAAAATAAAAACTGCTACTGTAAACAAACGTTTCAACCTAGAAGAGCAAAATTTGGTGAGCCAATTGGGATTTGTGTACTTGTCATTACCACCGAGTATCATCAAGATTGGGTGAAAAAATATTTGCTGGTGTTTCGGCAACCCGTAATTTCTTGGGAGCTTGGCAAACCCTTTCAATGAAAGTGCTTTTCCACAGTCTCTGCTTAGGGCTACTTGAAGAGGAAACAAATCATAGAGACAAAACTGAGAACTCCTTTATTTTGTAAAGTTTCAAAGAGCTACTACAAACCATGTTGGATTTAGAGTTACAAATTCAGATATCTATATAGGAGAGAGCAGAAGGAAACCTAAAAATACAAACTGCTACTGTAAGGAACGCTTCAACCTAGAAGAACAAAATTTGGTGAGCCAAGTGGGATTTGTGTACTTGTCCTTACCAAAAAGTATCATCAAGAATGGGTGAAAAAATATTTGTTGGTATTTCAGAAACTTGTTATTTCTTAGACGCTTGGCAACCCCTCTCAATGAATGTGCTTTTCCCCAGTCTGTGCCTAGGGCTATTTGAAGAGGAAACAAACCATAGAGACAAATCTGAGAACTTTTTTCTTTTGTCAAGTTTCAAAGAGCTACTACAAACCATGTTGGAATTAGAGTTCCAAATTCATCTATCTATATAAAGAGAACAGAGTGAAACCTAAAAATAAAAACTGCTACTGTAAACGAACTCTTCAACCAAGAAGAACACAATTTTCTGAGCCAAGTGGTATTTGGTGTACTTGTCATTAACACCAAGTATCATCAGGATTGGGTGAAAAAATATTTGCTGGTATTTCGGAAACTCGTTATTTCTTAGAAGCTTTGGAAACCCTCTCAATGAAAGTGCTTTCCACAGTCCGTGCCTAGGGCTACTTGAAGAGGAAACAAACCATAGAGACAAAACTGAGAACTCCTTTATTTTATGAAGTTTCAAAGAGGTAGTACAAACCATGTTGGATGTAGAGTTCCAAATTCATCTATCTTTATAGGAGAGAACTGAGTGAAACCTAAAAATAAAAACTGCTACTGTAAACGAATGCTTCAACCTCGAAGAACAAAATTTGGTGAGCCAAGTGGGATTTGTGTACTTGTCATTAATACCAAGTATCATCAAGATTGGGTGAAAAACTGTTTGCTGGTATTTCGGAAACTTGTAATTTCTTGGAAGCTTGGCAACCCCTTTTAATGAAAGTGCTTTTCCACAGTCTCTGCTTAGAGATATTTTGAGGAGGAAACAAATCATAGAGACAAAACTGAGAACTCCTTTATTTTGTCAAGTTTCAAAGAGCATACTACAAACCATGTTGGATTTATAGTTCCAAATTCATCTGTCTATATAGGAGAGAACAGAGGGACACCTAAAATTATAAACTGCTACTGTAAACGAACGCTTCAACCTAGAACAACAATTTGGTGAGTCAAGTTGAATTTGTGTACTGATCATTACCACCAGTATCATCAAGATTGGGTGAAAAAATATTTGCTGGTATTTCGGAAACTCGTTATTTCTTAGAAGCTTGAAAACAACTCTCAATGAAAGTGCTTTTTCCACAGTCTGTGCCTAGGGCTACTTGAAGAGGAAACAAACCGTAGAGACAAAACTGAGATCTCCTTTATTTTGTCACGTTTTCAAAGAGCTACTACAAACCATGTTGGATTTAGTGTTTTAAATTCATCTATATATCTAGGAGAGAACAGAGTGAAACCTAAAAATGAAAACAGCTACTGTAAACGAACGCTTCAACCTAGAAGAACAAATTTGGTGAGCCAAGTGGGATTTGTGTACTTATCATTACCACCAAGTATCATCAACATTGGGTGAAAAAATATTTGCTGGTATTTCGGAAACTCATAATTTCTTGGAAGCTTTGGCAACCCTTTTAATGAAAGTGCTTTTCCACAGTCTCTGCTTAGAGATACTTGAGGAGGAAACAAATCATAGAGACAAAACCTGAGAACTCCTTTTTTTGTCAAGTTTCAAAGAGCTACTACAAACCATGTTGGATTTATAGTTCAAATTCATCTATCTATATAGGAGAGAAGAGAGGGACACCTAAAATTATAAACTGCTACTGTAAACGAACGCTTCAACCTAGAAGAAGGAAATTTTGGGTGAGTCAAGTTGAATTTGTGTACTGATCATTACCACCAGTATCATCAAGATTGGGTGAAAAAATATTTGCTGGTATTTTGGAACGCGTTATTTCTTAGAAGCTTGAAAACAACTCTCAATGAAAGTGCTTTTCCACAGTCTGTGCCTAGGGCTACTTGAAGAGGAAACAAACCATAGAGACAAAACTGAGAACTCTTTATTTTGTCAAGTTTCAGGGAGCTACTACAAACCATGTTGGATTTATAGTTCAAAATTCATCTATCTATTAGGAGAGAACAGAGGACACCCTAAATTATAAACTGCTCCTGTAAATGAACGCTTCAACCTAGAAGAGCAAAATTTTGTGAGCCAAGTGGGATTTGTTTACTTTCATTACCACCAAGTATCATCAAGATTGGGTGAAAAAATATTTGCTGGTATTTCGGAAACCCGTAATTTCTTGGAAGCTTGGCAAACCCTTTCAATGAAAGTACTTTTCCACAGTCTGTGTCTAGGGCTACTTGAAGAGGAAACAAACCATAGAGACAAAACTGAGAACTCCTTTATTTTGTCAAGTTTCAGGGAGCTACTACAAACCATGTTGATTTTAGAGTTCCAAATTCATCTATCTATATAGGAGAGAACAGAGGGAAACCTAAAAATAAAAACTGCTACTGTAAACGAACGCTTCACCTCGAAGAACAAAATTTGGTGAGCCAAGTGGGGATTTGTGTCCTTGTAATTACCACCAAGAATCATCAAGATTACGTGAAAAAATATTTGCTGGTATTTCGGAAACTCGTAATTTCTTGGAAGTTTGGCAACCCCTTTCAATGAAAGTGCTTATCCACAGTCTCCGCTTAGGGCTATTTGAAGAGGAAACAAATCAAAGAGACAAAACTGAGAACTCCTTTATTTTATGAAGTTTCAAAGAGCTACTACAAACCATGTTGGATTTAGAGTTCCAAATTCATCTATCTATATAGGAGAGAACAAAGTGAAACCTAAAATAAAAACGGCTACTGTAAACGAACGCTTCAACCTGAAAGAACAAAATTTGATGAGCCAAGTGGGATTTGTGTACATATCATACCACAAAGTGTTATCAAGATAGGGTGAAAAAATATTTTCTGGTATTTCGGAATCTCGTTTATCCTTGGAAGCTTGGCACCCTTTTCAATGCAAGTGCTTTTCCACAGTTGTGCTAGGGCTACTTGAAGAGGAAACAAACCATAGAGACAAAACAGAGAACTAATTTATTTTGTCAAGTTTCAAAGAGCTACTACAAACCGTGGTGGATTTAGAGTTCCAAATTCATCTATCTATATAGGAGAGAACAGAGAACAACCTAAATATACAAACTGCTACTGTAGACGAACGCTTCAAACTAGAAGAACAAAATTTGGTGAGCCAAGTGGGATTTGTGTACTGATCATTACCACCAAGTATCATCAAGATTGGGTGAAAAAATATTTGCTGGTATTTCGGAAACTCGTTATTTCTTAGAATCTTGGCAACCCCTCTCAATGAAAGTGCTTTCCACAGTCTGTGCCTAGGTCTATTGAAGAGGAAACAAACCATAGAGACAAAACTGAGAACTCCTTTATTTTGTCAAGTTTCAAAGAGCTACTACAAACCGTGGTGGGATTTAGAGTTCCAAATTCATCTATCTATATAGGAGAGAACAGAGTGAAACCTAAATATAACAACTTCTACTGTAGACGAACGCTTAAACCTGGAGGAACAAAATTTGGTGAGCAAAGTGGGATTTGTGTACTGATCATTACCAGCAAGTATCATCAATATTGGGTGAAAAAATATTTGCTGCTATTTCGGAAACTCGTTATTTCTTAGAAGCCTCAACACCCCTCTCAATGAAAGTGCTTTTCCACAGTCTGTGCCTAGGGCTACTTGAAGAGGAAACAAACCATAGAGAAAAAAACTGAGATCTCCTTTATTTTGTCACGTTTCAAGAGCTACCACAAACCATGTTGGATTTAGTGTTTTAAATTCATCTATATATCTAGGAGAGTACAGAGTGAAACCTAAAAATAAAAACAGCTACTGTAAACGAACGCTTCAACCTAGAAGAACAAAATTTGGTGAGCCAAGTGGGATTTGTGTACGTATCATTACCACCAAGTATCATCAAGATTGGGTGAAAAATATTTGCTGGTATTTCAAAACTCGTAATTTTTTGATAGCTTGGCAACCCCTTTTAATGAAAGTGCTTTTCCACAGTCTCTGCTTAGGGCCACTTGAAGAGGAAACAAACCATAGAGACAACACTGAGAACATTTTTATTTTGTCAAGTTTCAAAGAGCTACTACAAACCATGTTGGATTTAGAGTTCCAATTCATCTATCTATATAGGAGAGAACAGCGGGAAACCTAAAAATAACAACTGCACTTTGTAAACGAACGCTTCAAAATCGAAGAGAAAAATTTGGTGAGCCAAGTGGGATTTGTGTATTTGTAATTACCACCAAGTATCATCAAGATTGGGTGAAAAAATATTGCCGGTATTTCGGCAACCCGTAATTTTTTGTGAGCTTGGCAAAACCTTTCAATGAAAGTGCTTTTCCCCAGTTTCTGCTTAGGGCTACTTGAAGAAGAAACAAATCATAGAGACAAAACTGAGAACTCCTTTATTTGTCAAGTTTCAAAGAGCTACTACAAACCATGTTGGATTTAGAGTTCCAAATTCATCTATCTATATAGGAGGGAACGGAGGGAAACCTAAAAATAAAAACTGCTACTGTAAACGAACGCTTCAACCTAGAAGAACAAAATTTGGTGAGCCAAGTGTGATTTGTGTACTGATCATTACCACCAAGTATCATCAAGATTGGGTGAAAAAATATTTGCTGGTATTTCGGAAACTCGTTATTTCTTAGAAGCTTGGCAACCCCTTTCAATGAAAGTGCTGTTCTACAGTTTGTGCCTAGGGCTACTTGGAGAGGAAACAAACCATAGAGACAAAACTGAGAACTCCTTTATTTTGTTAACTTTCAAAGAGCTACTACAAACCATATTGGATTTAGAGTTCCAAATTCATCTATCTATATGGGAAAGAACAGAGTGAAACCTAAAAATAAAAACTGCTTCTATAAACGAACGCTTCAACCTAGAATAACACAATTTGGTGAGCCAAGTGGCATTTGTGTACTGATCATTACCACCGCGTATCATGAAGATTGGGTGAAAAAATATTTGCTGGTATTTCGGAAACTGTTATTTCTTAGAAGCTTGGCAACCCCTCTCAATGAATGTGCTTTTCCCCAGTCTGTGCCTAGGGCTATTTGAAGAGGAAACAAACCATAGAGACAAAACTGAGAACTTTTTTCTTTTGTCAAGTTTCAAAGAGCTACTACAAACCATGTTGGATTTAGAGTTCCAAATTCATCTATCTATATAGGAGAGAACAGAGGGAAACCTAAAAATAAAAACTGCTACTGTAAACAAACGTTTCAACCTAGAAGAGCAAAATTTGGTGAGCCAATTGGGATTTGTGTACTTGTCATTACCACCGAGTATCATCAAGATTGGGTGAAAAATATTTGCTGGTGTTTCGGCAACCCGTAATTTCTTGGGAGCTTGGCAAACCCTTTCAATGAAAGTGCTTTTCCACAGTCTCTGCTTAGGGCTACTTGAAGAGGAAACAAATCATAGAAGACAAAACTGAGAACTCCTTTATTTTGTAAAGTTTCAAAGAGCTACTACAAACCATGTTGGATTTAGAGTTACAAATTCAGCTATCTATATAGGAGAGAGCAGAAGGAAACCTAAAAATACAAACTGCTACTGTAAGGAACGCTTCAACCTAGAAGAACAAAATTTGGTGAGCCAAGAGGGATTTGTGTACTTGTCCTTACCAAAAAGTATCATCAAGAATGGGTGAAAAAATATTTGTTGGTATTTCAGAAACTTGTTATTTCTTAGACGCTTGGCAACCCCTCTCAATGAATGTGCTTTTCCCCAGTCTGTGCCTAGGGCTATTTGAAGAGGAAACAAACCATAGAGACAAAACTGAGAACTTTTTTCTTTTGTCAAGTTTCAAAGAGCTACTACAAACCATGTTGGAATTAGAGTTCCAAATTCATCTATCTATATAAAGAGAACAGAGTGAAACCTAAAAATAAAAACTGCTACTGTAAACGAACTCTTCAACCAAGAAGAACACAATTTTCTGAGCCAAGTGGTATTTGTGTACTTGTCATTAACACCAAGTATCATCAGGATTGGGTGAAAAAATATTTGCTGGTATTTCGGAAACTCGTTATTTCTTAGAAGCTTTGGAAACCCTCTCAATGAAAGTGCTTTTCCACAGTCCGTGCCTAGGGCTACTTGAAGAGGAAACAAACCATAGAGACAAAACTGAGAAGTCCTTTATTTTATGAAGTTTCAAAGAGGTAGTACAAACCATGTTGGATGTAGAGTTCCAAATTCATCTATCTTTATAGGAGAGAACTGAGTGAAACCTAAAAATAAAAACTGCTACTGTAAACGAATGCTTCAACCTCGAAGAACAAAATTTGGTGAGCCAATGTGGGATTTGTATACTTGTCATTAATACCAATTATCATCAAGATTGGGTGAAAAACTGTTTGCTGGTATTTCGGAAACTTGTAATTTCTTGGAAGCTTGGCAACCCCTTTTAATGAAAGTGCTTTTCCACAGTCTCTGCTTAGGGATACTTGAGGAGGAAACAAATCATAGAGACAAAACTGAGAACTCCTTTATTTTGTCAAGTTTCAAGAGCTACTACAAACCATGTTGGATTTATAGTTCCAAATTCATCTATCTATATAGGAGAGAACAGAGGGACACATAAAATTATAAACTGCTACTGTAAACGAACGCTTCAACCTAGAAGAAGGAAATTTTGGTGAGTCAAGTTGAATTTGTGTACTGATCATTACCACCAGTATCATCAAGATTGGGTGAAAAAATATTTGCTGGTATTTCGGAAACTCGTTATTTCTTAGAAGCTTGAAACAACTCTCAATGAAAGTGCTTTTCCACAGTCTGTGCCTAGGGCTACTTGAAGACGAAACAAACCATAGAGACAAAACTGAGACCTTTTTTATTTTGTCAAGTTTCAAAGAGCTACTACAAACCATGTTGGATTTAGAGTTCCAAATTCATCTATCTATATAGGAGAGAACATAGAGAAACCTAAATATAAAAACTGCTACTGTAAATGAACGCTTCAACCTAGAAGAGCAAAATTTGTGAGCCAAGTGGGATTTGTTTACTTGTCATTACCACCAAGTATCATCAAGATTGGGTGAAAAAATATTTGCTGGTATTTCGGAAACCCGTAATTTCTTGGAAGCTTGGCAAACACTTTCAATGAAAGTGCTTTTCCACAGTCTGTGTCTAGGGCTACTTGAAGAGGAACAAACCATAGAGACAAAACTGAGAACTCCTTTATTTTGTCAAGTTTCAGGTAGCTACTACAAACCATGTTGATTTTAGAGTTCCAAATTCATCTATCTATATAGGAGAGAACAGAGGGAAACCTAAAAATAAAAACTGCTACTGTAAACGAACGCTTCAACCTGGAAGAACAAAATTTGGTGAGCCAAGTGGGATTTGTGTCCTTGTAATTACCACCAAGAATCATCAAGATTACGTGAAAAAATATTTGCTGGTATTTCGGAAACCCCGTAATTTCTTGGGAGCTTGGCAAACCCTTTCAATGAAAGTGCTTTTCCACAGTCTCTGCTTAGGGCTACTTGAAGAGGAAACAAATCATAGAGACAAAACTGAGAACTCCTTTATTTTGTAAAGTTTCAAAGAGCTACTACAAACCATGTTGGATTTAGAGTTCCAAATTCAGCTATCTATATAGGAGAGAGCAGAAGGAAACCTAAAAATATAAACTGCTACTGTAAGGAACGCTTCAACCTAGAAGAACAAAATTTGGTGATACAAGTGGGATTTGTGTACTTGTCGTTTCCAAAAAGTATCATCAAGAATGGGTGAAAAAATATTTGTTGGTATTTCAGAAACTTGTTATTTCTTAGAAGCTTGGCAACCCCTCTCAATGAATGTGCTTTTCCCCAGTCTGTGCCTAGGACTATTTGAAGAGGAAACAAACCATAGAGACAAAACTGAGAACTTTTTTCTTTTGTCAAGTTTCAAAGAGCTACTACAAACCATGTTGGAATTAGAGTTCCAAATTCATCTATCTATATAGGAGAGAACTGAGTGAAACCTAAAAATAAAAACTGCTACTGTAAACGAACTCTTCAACCAAGAAGAACACAATTTGGTGAGCCAAGTGGTATTTGTGTAATTGTCATTAACACCAAGTATCATCAGGATTGGGTGAAAAAATATTTGCTGGTATTTCGGAAACTCGTTATTTCTTAGAAGCTTGGGAAACCCTCCCAATGAAAGTGCTTTTCCACAGTCCGTGCCTAGGGCTACTTGAAGAGGAAACAAACCATAGAGACAAAACTGAGAACTCCTTTATTTTATGAAGTTTCAAAGAGGTAGTACAAACCATGTTGGATTTAGAGTTCCAAATTCATCTATCTATATAGGAGAGAACTGAGTGAAACCTAAAAATAAAAACTGCTACTGTAAACGAACGCTTCAACCTCGAAGAGCAAATTTGGTGAGCCAAGTGGGATTTGTGTACTTGTCATTAATACCAAGTATCATCAAGATTGGGTGAAAAACTGTTTGCTGGTATTTCGGAAACTTGTAATTTCTTGGAAGCTTGGCAACCCCTTTTAATGAAAGTGCTTTTCCACAGTCTCTGCTTAGAGATAGTTGAGGAGGAAACAAATCATAGAGACAAAACTGAGAACTCCTTTATTTTGTCAAGTTTCAAAGAGGTACTACAAATCATGTTGGATTTATAGTTCCAAATTCATCTGTCTATATAGGAGAGAACAGAGGGACACCTAAAATTATAAACTGCTACTGTAAACGAACGCTTCAACCTAGAAGAACCCAATTTTGGTGAGTCAAGTTGAATTTGTGTACTGATCATTACCACCAGTATCATCTAGATTGGGTGAAAAAATATTTGCTGGTATTTTGGAAACTCGTTATTTCTTAGAAGCTTGAAAACAACTCTCAATGAAAGTGCTTTTCCACAGTCTGTGCCTAGGGCTACTTGAAGAGGAAACAAACCATAGAGACAAAACTGAGATCTCCTTTATTTTGTCAGGTTTCAAAGAGCTACTACAAACCATGTTGGATTTAGTGTTTTAATTCATCTATATATCTAGGAGAGAACAGAGTGAAACCTAAAAATAAAAACAGCTACTGTAAACGAACGCTTCAACCTAGAAGAACAAAATTTGGTGAGCCAAGTGGGATTTGTGTACTTTTCATTAATACCAAGTATCATCAAGATTGGGTGAAAAACTGTTTGCTGGTATTTCGGAAACTTGTAATTTCTTGGAAGCTTGGCAACCCCTTTTAATGAAAGTGCTATTCCACAGTCTCTGCTTAGGGCCACTTGAAGTGGAAACAAACCATAGAGACAACACTGAGAACATTTTTATTTTGTCAAGTTTCAAAGAGCTACTACAAACCATGTTGGATTTAGAGTTCCAAATTCATCTATCTATATAGAAGAGAACAGAGGGACACCTAAAATTATAAACTGCTACTGTAAACGAACGCTTCAACCTAGAAGAAGGAAATTTTGGTGAGTCAAGTTGAATTTGTATACTGATCATTACCACCTGTATCATCAAGATTGGGTGAAAAAATATTTGCTGGTATTTTGGAAACTCGTTATTTCTTAGAAGCTTGAAAACAACTCTCAATGAAAGTGCTTTTCCACAGTCTGTGCCTAGGGCTACTTGAAGAGGAAACAAACCATAGAGACAAAACTGAGAACTTTTTTATTTTGTCAAGTTTCAAAGAGCTACTACAAACCATGTTGGATTTAGAGTTCCAAATTCATCTATCTATATAGGAGAGAACATAGAGAAACCAAAATATAAAAACTGCTACTGTAAATGAACGCTTCAACCTAGAAGAGCAAAATTTGTGAGCCAAGTGGGATTTATTTACTTGTCATTACCACCAAGTATCATCAAGATTGGGTGAAAAAATATTTGCTGGTATTTCGGAAACCCGTAATTTCTTGGAAGCTTGGCAAACCCTTTCAATGAAAGTGCTTTTCCACAGTCTGTGTCTAGGTCTACTTGAAGAGGAAACAAAGCATAGAGACAAAACTGAGAACTCCTTTATTTTGTCAAGTTTCAGGGAGCTACTACAAACCATGTTGATTTTAGAGTTCCAAATTCATCTATCTATACAGGAGAGAACAGAGGGAAACCTAAAAATAAAAACTGCTACTGTAAACGAACGCTTCAACCACGAAGAATAAAATTTGGTGAGCCAAGTGGGATTTGTGTCCTTGTATTTACCACCAAGAATCATCAAGATTACGTGAAAAAATATTTGCTGGTATTTCGGAAACTCGTTATTCCTTGGAAGCTTGGCAACCCTTTTCAATGCAAGTGCTTTTCCACAGTTTGTGCCTAGGGCTACTTGAAGAGGAAACAAACCATAGAGACAAAACAGAGAACTAATTTATTTTGTCAAGTTTCAAAGAGCTACTACAAACCGTGGTGGATTTTGAGTTCCAAATTCATCTATCTATATAGGAGAGAACAGAGAACAACCTAAATATACAAACTGCTACTGTAGACGAACGCTTCAACCTAGAAGAACAAAATTTGGTGAGCCAAGTGGGATTTGTGTACTGATCATTACCACCAAGTATCATCAAGATTGGGTGAAAAAATATTTGCTGGTATTTCGGAAACTCGTTATTTCTTAGAATCTTGGCAACCCCTCTCATGAAAGTGCTTTTCCACAGTCTGTGCCTAGGTCTGTTGAAGAGGAAACAAACCATAGAGACAAAACTGAGAACTCCTTTATTTTGTCAAGTTTCAAAGAGCTACTACAAACCGTGGTGGATTTAGAGTTCCAAATTCATCTATCTATATAGGAGAGAACAGAGTGAAACCTAAATATAACAACTTCTACTGTAGACGAACGCTTAAACCTAGAGGAGCAAAATTTGTTGAGCAAAGTGAGATTTGTGTCCTTGTCATTACCACCAAGTATCATCAAGACTGGGTGAAAAAATATTTGCTGCTATTTCGGAAACTCGTTATTTCTTAGAAGCCGCAACACCCCTCTCAATGAAAGTGCTATTCCACAGTCTGTGCCTAGGGCTACTTGAAGAGGAAACAAACCATAGAGGAAAAAACTGAGATCTCCTTTATTTTGTCACGTTTCAAAGAGCTACCACAAACCATGTTGGATTTAGTGTTTTAAATTCATCTATATATCTAGGAGAGAACAGAGTGAAACCTAAAAATAAAAACAGCTACTGTAAAAGAACGCTTCAACCTAGAAGAACAAAATTTGGTGAGCCAAGTGTGATTTGTGTACGTATCATTACCACCAAGTATCATCAAGATTGGGTGAAAAATATTTGCTGGTATTTAAAAACTCTTAATTTTTTGATAGCTTGGCAACCCCTTTTAATGAAAGTGCTATTCCACAGTCTCTGCTTAGGGCCACTTGAAGAGGAAACAAACCATAGAGACAACACTGAGAACATTTTTATTTTGTCAAGTTTCAAAGAGCTACTACAAACCATGTTGGATTTAGAGTTCCAAATTCATCTATCTATATAGGAGAGAACAGAGGGACACCTAAAATTATAAACTGCTACTGTAAACGAACGCTTCAACCTAGAAGAAGGTAATTTTGGTGAGTCAAGTTGAATTTGTGTACTGATCATTACCACCTGTATCATCAAGATTGAGTGAAAAAATATTTGCTGGTATTTTGGAAACTCGTTATTTCTTAGAAGCTTGAAAACAACTCTCAATGAAAGTGCTTTTCCACAGTCTGTGCCTAGGGCTACTTGAAGAGGAAACAAACCATGGAGACAAAACTGAGAACTTTTTTATTTTGTCAAGTTTCAAAGAGCTACTACAAACCATGTTGGATTTAGAGTTCCAAATTCATCTATCTATATAGGAGAGAACATAGAGAAACCTAAATATAAAAACTGCTACTGTAAATGAACGCTTCAACCTAGAAGAGCAAATTTGTGAGCCAAGTGGGATTTATTTACTTGTCATTACCACCAAGTATCATCAAGATTGGGTGAAAAAATATTTGCTGGTATATCGGAAACCCGTAATTTCTTGGAAGCTTGGCAAACCCTTTCAATGAAAGTGCTTTTCCACAGTCTGTGTCTAGGGCTACTTGAAGAGGAAACAAACCATAGAGACAAAACTGAGAACTCCTTTATTTTGTCAAGTTTCAGGGAGCTACTACAAACCATGTTGGATTTAGAGTTCCAAATTCATCTATCTATATAGGAGAGAACAGAGGGAAACCTAAAAATAAAAACTGCTACTGTAAAGGAACGCTTCAACCTAGAAGAGCAAAATTTGTTGAGCCAAGTGAGATTTGTGTCCTTGTCATTACCACCAAGTATCATCAAGATTGGGTGAAAAAATATTTGCTGGTATTTCGGAAACTCGTTATTTCTTAGAAGCTTGGGAAACCCTCTCAATGAAATTGCTTTTCCACAGCCTGTGCCTAGGGCTACTTGAAGAGGAAACAAACCATAGAGACAAAACTGAGGTCTCCTTTATTTTATGAAGTTTCAAAGAGGTACTACAAACCATGTTGGATTTAGAGTTCCAAATTCATCTATCTATATAGAAGAGAACTGAGTGAAACCTAAAAATAAAAACTGCTACTCTAAACGAACGCTTCAACCTCGAAGAACAAAATTTGGTGAGCCAAGTGGGATTTGTGTACTTGTCATTAACACCAAGTATCATCAAGATTGGGTGAAAAACTGTTTGCTGGTATTTCGGAAACTCGTAATTTCTTGGAAGCTTGGCAACCCCTTTCAATGAAAGTGCTTTTCCACAGTCTCTGCTTAGGGATACTTGAGGAGGAAACAAATCATAAAGACAAAACTGCGAACTCCTTTTGTGTCAAGTTTCAAAGAGCTACTACAAACCATGTTGGTTTAGAGTTCCGAATTCATCTATCTATATAAAAGAGAACAGAGTGAATCCTAAAAATAAAAACTGCTATTGTAAACGAACACTTCAACCTAGAAGAACACAATTAGGTGAGCAAAGTGGTATTTGTGTACTGATCATTACCACCAAGTATCATCATGATTGGGTGAAAAATATTTGCTGGTGTTTCGGAAACTCGTTATTTCTTAGAAGCTTGGGAATCCCTCTCAATGAAAGTGCTTTTCCACAATCTGTGCATAGGGCTACTTGAAGAGGAAACAATCCCTAGAGACAAAACTGAGAACTCCTTTATTTTGTCAAGTTTCAAGAGCTACTACAAAACATGTTTTATTTAGAGTTCCAAATTCTTCTATCTATATAGGAAGAAACAGAGTGAAACCTAAAAATAAAAACTGCTAATGTAAACGAACGCTTCAACCTAGAAGAACAAAATTTGGTGAGCCAAGTGGGATTTGTGTACTTGTCATTACCCCCAAGTATCATCAAGATTGGGTGAAAAAATATTTGCTGGTATTTCAGAAACACGTAATTTCTTGGAAGCTTGGCAACCCATTTCAATGGAAGTGTTTTCCACAGTCTCTGCCTGGGCTACTTGAAGAGGAAACAAATCATAGAGAAAAAACTGAGCACTACTTTTTGTCAAGTTTCAAAGAGCTACTACAAATCTTGTTGGATTTAGAGTTCCAAATTCATCTATCTATATAGGAGAGAACAAAGTGAAACCTAAAAATAAAAACTGCTACTGTAAACGAACGCTTCAATCTAGAAGAACAAAATTTGGTGAGACAAGTGGGATTTGTGTACCGATCATTACCACCATGTATCATCAAGATTGGGTGAAAAAATATTTGGTGGTATTTCGGAAACTCGTTATTTCTTTTACGCTTGGCAACTCCTTTCAATGAAAGTGCTTTTCCACAGTCTCTGCTTAGGGCTACTAGAAGAGAAAACAAATCATAGAGACAAAACTGAGAACTACTTTTTTGTGTCAAGTTTCAAAGCGCTACTACAAACCATGCTGGATTTAGAGTTCCAAATTCAGCTATCTATATAGGAGAGAACAGAGGGACACCTAAAAATATAAACTGCTAGTGTAAACGAACGCTTCAACCTAGAAGAACACAGTTTGGTGAGTCAAGTGGGATTTTTGTACTGATCATTACCACCAAGTATCATCAAGATTGGGTGAAAAAATATTTGCTGGTATTTTGGAAACTCGTATTTGTTAGAAGCTTGGCAACCCCTCTCAATGAAAGTGCTTTTCCACAGTCTGTGCCTAGGGCTACTTGAAGAGGAATCAAACCATAGAGACAAAACTGAGAACTCCTTTATTTTGTCAAGTTTCAAAGAGCTACTACAAACCATGTTGGATTTAGAGTTCCAAATTCATCTATCTATATAGGAGAGAACAGAGTGAGACCTAAAAATAAAAACTGCTACTGTAAACGAACGCTTCAATCTAGAAGAACAAAATTTGGTGAGCCAAGTGGGATTTGTGTACTTGTCATTAACACCAAGTATCATCAAGATTGGGTGAAACAATATTTGCTGGTATTTCGGAAACTCGTAATTTCTTAGAAGCTTGGCAACCCTTTCAATGAAAGTGCTTTTCCACAGTTTCTGCTTAGGGCTACTTGAAGAGGAAACAAATCATAGAGACAAAACTGAGAACTCCTTTATTTTGTCAAGTTTCAAAGAGCTACAACAAACCATGTTGGATTTAGAGTTCCAAATTCATCTATCTCTATAGGAGAGAACAGAGGGACACCTTAAAATATAAACTGCAACTGTAAACGAACGCTTCAACCTAGAAGAACCAAATATGTTGAGTCAAGTGGGATTTGTGTACTGATCATTACCACCAAGTATCATTAATATTGGGTGAAAAAATATTTGCTTGTATTTCGAAAACTCATTATTTCTTTAAAGCTTGGCAACCGCTCTCAATGAAAGTGCTTTTCCACAGTCTGTGGGTAGGGCTTCTTGAAAAAGAAACAAACCATAGAGACAAAACTGAGAACTATTTTATTTTGTCAAGTTTCAAAGAGGTACTGCAAACCATGTTGGATTAATAGTTCCAAATTCATCTCTCTATATAGGATAGAACAGAGTGAAACCTAAAAATAAATACTGCTACTGTAGAGGAAATATTCAAACTAGAAGAACAAAATTTGGTGAGCCAAGTGTGATTTGTGTAATTGTCATTACCACAAAGTATCATCAAGATTGGGTGAAAAAATATTTGCTGGTATTTCGGAAACTCGTAATTTCTTGGAAGCTTGGCAACCCCTTTCAATGAAAGTGCTTTTCCACAGTCTCTGCTTAGGGCTACTTGAAGAGGAATCAAATCATAGACACAAAACTGAGAACTCGTTTATTTTGTCAAGTTTCAAAGAGCTACTACAAACCATGTTGCATTTAGAGTTCCAAATTCATCTATCTATATAGAAGAAAACAGAGTGAAACCTAAATATAAAAACTACTAATGTAGACGAACGATTCAACCTAGAAGAACAAAATTTGGTGAGCCAAGTGAAACTGGCGTACTGATCATTACCCCCAAGTATCAACAAGATTGGGTGAAAAAATATTTGCTGGTATTTCGGAAACTCGTTATTTCTTAGAAGCTTGGCAACCCCTCTCAATGAAAGTGCTTTTCCACAGTCTGTGCCTAGGGCTACTTGAAGATGAAACAAACCATAGAGACAAAACTGAGAACTCCTTTATTTTGTCAAGTTACAAATAGCTACTACAAACCAAGTTGGATTTAGAGTTCCAAATTCATCCATCTATATCGAATAGAACGGAGTGAAACCTAAATATAAATGCTGCTACTGTAGACGTACGCTTCAACCTAGAAGAACAAAATTTGGTGAGGCCAGTGGGATTGGTGTACTGATCATTACCCACAAGTATCATCAAGATTGGGTGAAAAAGTATTTGCTGGTATTTTGGAAACTCGTTATTTCTTAGAAGCTTGGCAACCCCTCTCAATGAAAGTGCTTTTCCACAGTCTGTGCCTAGGGCTACTTGAAGAGGAAAAAAACCATACGGACAAAACAGAGAACTCCTTTATTTTGTCATGTTTCAAAGAGGTAATACAAACCATGTTGGATTTAGAGTTCCAAATTCATCTATCTATGTAGGAAAGGACAGAGGGACACCTAAAAATATAAACTGCTACTCTAAACTAACGCTTCAACCTACAAGAACAAAATTTGGTGAGTCAAGTGGGATTTGTGTACTGATCTTTACCACCAAGTATCATCAAGATTGGGTGAAAAACTGTTTGCTGGTATTTCGGAAACTCGTAATTTCTTGGAAGTGTGGCAACCCCTTTCAATGAAAGTGCTTTTCCACAGTTAGTAACTAGGGCTACTTCAAGAGGAAAGAAACCATAGAGACAAAACTAAGAACTCCTTTATTTTGTCAAGTTTCAAAGAGCTACTACAAACCATGTTGGATTTAGTGTTCCAAATTCATCTATCTATATAGGAGAGAACAGAGTGAAAAATAAAAATAAAAACTGCTACTGTAAACGAACGCTTCAACCTAGAAGAACACAATTTTTTGAGCCAAGTGGCATTTGTGTACTGATCATTACCACCAAGTATCATCAATATTGGGTGAAAAAATATTTGCTGGCATTTCGGAAACTCGTTATTTTTTAGAAGCTTGAAACCTCTCTCAATGAAAGTGCTTTTCCACAGTCTGTGTCTAGGGCTACTTGAATAGGAAACAAACCATAGAGACAAAAGTGAGAACTCCTTTATTTTGTCAAGTTTCAAAGAGCTTGTACAAACCATGTTGGATTTAGAGTTCCAAATTTATCTATCTATATAGAAGAGAACAGAGGGAAACCTAAAAATAAAAACTGCTACTGTAAACGAACGCTTCAACCTAGAAGAACAAAATTTGGTGATTAAAGTGCGATTTGTGTACCGATCATTACCACCACGTATAATCAAGATTGGGTGAAAAAATATTTGCTGGTATTTCGGAAACTCGTAATTTCTTGGTAGCTTGGCAACAACTCTCAATCAAAGTGCTTTTCCAGAGTCTGTGCCTAGAGCTACTTGAAGAGGAAACAAACCATAGAGACAAAACTGAGATCTCCTTTATTTTGTCAAGTTTCAAAGAGCTACTACAAACCATGTTGGATTTAGAGTTCCAAATTCATCTATCTATATAGGAAAGAACAGAGGGAAACCTAAAAATTAAAACAGCTATTGTAAACGAACGCTTCAATCTAGAAGAACAAAATTTGGTGAGCCAAGTGGGATTTGTGTATTTATCATTACCACCAAGTATCATCACTTTTGGGTGAAAAAATATTTGCTGGTATTTCAAAACTGGTAATTTCTTGGAAGCTTGGGAACCTCTTTCAATGAAAGTGCTATTCCACTGTCTCTGCTTAGGGCTACTTGAAGAGGAAACAAACCATAGAGACAAAACTGAGAACATTTTTATTTTGTCAAGATTCAAAGAGCTACTACAAACCATGTTGGATTTAGAGTTCCAAATTCATCTATCTATATGAGAGAACAGAGGGAAACCTAAAAATAAAAACTGCTCTGGTAAACGAACGCTTCAACCTAGAAGAGCAAAATATGGGGAGCCAAGTGGGACTTGCGTATTTGTAATTACCACCAGGTATCATCTAGATTGGGTGAAAAAATATTTGCTGGTATTTCGGAAACCCCGTAATTTTTTGGGAGCTTGGCAAACCCTTTCAATGAAAGTGCTTTTTCCCAGTTTCTGCTTAGGGGGCATGAAGAGGAAACAAACCATAGAGACACAACTGAGAAATCCTTTATTTTGTCAAGTTTCAAAGAGCTACTACAAACCATGTTGGATTTAGAGTTCCAATTTCATCTATCTATATGGGAGAGACAGAGTGAAACCTAAAAATAAAAACTGCCACTGTAAATGAATGCATCATACTTGAAGAACACAATTTAGTGAGCCAAGTGGCATTTGTGTACTGATCATTACCACCACGGATCATCAAGATTGGTTGAAAAAATATTTGCTGGTATTTCAGAAACTCGTTATTTCTTAGAAGATTCCCAACTCCTCTCAATGAATGTGCTTTTCCCCAGTCTGTGCCTAGGGCTACTTGAAGAGGCAACAAACCATAGAGACAAAACTGAGAACTTTTTTATTTTGTCAAGTTTCAAAGAGATACTACAAACCATGTTGGATTTAGAGTTCCAAATTCATCTATCTATATAGGAGAGAACAGAGAGAAACCTAAAAATAAAAACTGCTACTGTAAATGAACGCTTCAACCTAGAAGAGCAAAATTTGTGAGCCAAGTGGGATTTGTGTACTTGTCATTACCACCAAGTATCATCAAGATTGAGTGAAAAAATATTTGCTGGTATTTCGGAAAACACGTAATTTCTTGGAAGCTTGGCAAACCCTTTCAATGAAAGTGCTTTTCCACAGTCTGTGTCTAGGGCTACTTGAAGAGGAAACAAACCATAGAGACAAAACTGAGAACTCCTTTATTTTGTCAAGTTTCAGGGAGCTACTACAAACCATGTTGATTTTAGAGTTACAAATTCATCTATCTATATAGGAGAGAACAGAGGGAAACCTAAAAATAAAAACTGCTACTGTAAACGAACGCTTCAACGTAGAAGAACCAAATTTGGTGAGTCAAGTGGAATTTGTGTACTGATCATTACCACCAGTATCATCAAGATTGGGTGGAAAAATATTTGCTGGTATTTTGGAAACTCGTTATTTCTTAGAAGCTTGAAAACAACTCTCAATGAAAGTGCTTTTCCACAGTCTGTGCCTAGGGCTACTTGAAGAGGAAACAAACCATAGAGATAAAACTGAGATCTAATTTATTTTTTCACGTTTCAAAGAGCTACTACAAAACCATGTTGGATTTAGTGTTTTAAATTCATCTATATACCTAGGAGAGAACAGAGTGAAACCTAAAAATAAAAACACCTACTGTAAACGAACTCTTCAACCTAGAAGAACAAAATTTGGTGAGCCAAGTGGATTTGTGTACGTATCATTACCACCAAATATCATCAAGATTGGGTGAAAAATATTTGCTGGTATTTCCAAACTCGTAATTTCTTGGAAGCTTGGCAACCCCTTTTAATGAAAGTGCTTTTCCACAGTCTCTGCTTAGGGCTACTTGAAGAGGAAACAAACCATAGAGACAACACTGAGAACATTTTTATTTTGTCAAGTTTCAAAGAGCTACTACAAACCATGTTGGATTTAGAGTTCCAAATTCATCTATCTATATAGGAGAGAAGAGAGGGAAACCTAAAAATAAAAACTGCACTTGTAAACGAACGCTTCAAACTTGAAGAGAAAAATTTGGTGAGCCAAGTGGGATTTGTGTATTTGTAATTACCACCAAGTATCATCAAGATTGGGTGAAAAAAATTTGCCGGTATTTCGGCAAACCCGTAATTTTTTGGGAGCTTGGCAAACCCTTTCAATGAAAGTGCTGTTCTACAGTTTGTGCCTAGGGCTACTTGGAGAGGAAACAAACCATAGAGACAAAACTGAGAACTCCTTTATTTTGTTAAGTCAAAGAGCTACTACAAACCATATTCGATTTAGAGTTAAAATTCATCTGTCTATATGGGAAAGAACAGAGTGAAACCTAAAAATAAAAACTGCTTCTATAAACGAACGCTTCAACCTAGAAGAACACAATTTGGTGAGCCAAGTGGCATTTGTGTACTGATCCTTACCACCGCGTATCATGAAGATTGGGTGAAAAAATATTTGCTGGTATTTCGCAAACTCGTTATTTCTTAGAAGCTTGGCAACCCCTCTCAATGAATGTGCTTTTCCCCAGTCTGTGCCTAGGGCTATTTGAAGAGGAAATAAAGGATAGAGACCAAACTGAGAACTTTTTTCTTTTGTCAAGTTTCAAAGAGCTACTACAAACTATGTTGGATTTAGAGTTCCAAATTCAGCTATCTATATAGGAGAGAACAGAGGGAAACTAAAAATAAAAACTGCTACTGTAAACAAACGCCTCAACGTAGAAGAGCAAAATTTGGTGAGCCAAGTGGGATTTGTGTACTTGTCATTACCACCGAGTATCATCAAGATTGGGTGAAAAATATTTTCTGGTATTTCGGCAACCGGTAATTTCTTGGGAGCTTGGCAAACCCTTTCAATGAAAGTGCTTTTTCCACAGTCTCTGCTTAGGGCTACTTGAAGAGGAAACAAATCATAGAGACAAAACTGAGAACTCCTTTATTTTGTCAAGTTTCAAAGAGCTACTACAAACCATGTTGGATTTAGAGTTCAAATTCATCTATCTATATAAAGAGAACAGAGTGAAACCTAAAAATAAAAACTGCTACTGTAAACGAACTCTTCAATCAAGAAGAACACAATTTGGTGAGTTAAGTGGTATTTGTGTACTGATCATTACCACCAAGTATCATCAGGATTGGGTGAAAAAATATTTGCTGGTATTTCGGAAACTCGTTATTTCTTAGAAGCTTGGGAAACCTTCTCAATGAAAGTACTTTTCCACAGTCCTTGCCTAGGGCTACTTGGAGAGGAAACAAACCATAGAGACAAAACTGAGAACTCCTTTTTTTTTTTGAAGTTTCAAAGAGGTAGTACAAACCATGTTGGATTTAGAGTTACAAATTCATCTATCTATATAGGAGAGAACTCAGTGAAACCTAAAAATAAAAACTGCTACTGTAAACGAGCGCTTCAACCTCGAAGAACAAAATTTGGTGAGCCAAGTGGGATTTGTGTATTTGTCATTAATACCAAGTATCATCAAGATTGGGTGAAAAACTGTTTGCTGGTATTTCAGAAACTTGTAATTTCTTTAAAGCTTGGCAACCCCTTTCAATGAAAGTGCTTTTCCACAGTCTCTGCTTAGGGATACTTGAGGAGGAAACAAATCATAGAGACAAAACTGAGAACTCCTTTATTTTGTCAAGTTTCAAAGAGCTACTGCCAACCATGTTGGATTTATAGTTCCAAATTCATCTATCTATATAGGAGAGAACAGAGGGACACGTGAAATTATAAACTGCTACTGTAAAACGAACGCTTCAACCTAGAAGAACCAATTTTGGTGACTCAAATTAAATTTGTGTACTGATCATTACCACCAGTATCATCAAGATTGGGTGAAAAAATATTTGCTGGTATTTTGGAAACTCGTTATTTCTTAGAAGCTTGAAAACAACTCTCAATGAAAGTGCTTTTCCACAGTCTGTGCCTAGGGCTACTTGAAGAGGAAACAAACCATAGAGACAAAACTGAGATCTCCTTTATTTTGTCACGTTTAAAAGAGCTACTACAAACCATGTTGGATTTAGTGTTTTAAATTCATCTATATATCTAGTAGAGAACAGAGTGAAACCTAAAATAAAAACAGCTACTGTAAACGAACGCTTCAACGTAGAAGAGCACAATTTGGTGAGCCAAGTGGGATTTGTGTACTTGTCATTACCACCAAGTATCATCAAGATTGGGTGAAAAAATATTTGCTGGTATTTCGGAAACTCGTTATTTCTTAGAAGCCTGGCAACCCCTCTCAATTAAAGTGCTTTAGCACAGTCTGTGCCTAGGGCTACTTGAAGGGGAAACAAAACATAGAGACAAAACTGAGAACTCCTTCATTTTGTCAAGTTTCAAAGAGCTACTACAAACCATGTTGGATTTAGAGTTCCGAATTCATCTATCTATATAAAAGAGAACAGAGGGACACCTAAAAATATAAACTGCTACTGTAAACGAACGCTTCAACGTAGAAGAACCAAATTTGGTGAGTCAAGTGGAATTTGTGTACTGATCATTACCACCAGTATCATCAAGATTGGGTGGAAAAATATTTGCTGGTATTTTGGAAACTCGTTATTTCTTAGAAGGTTGAAAACAACTGTCAATGAAAGTGCTTTTCAAAGTCTGTGCCAAGGGGTACTTGAAGAGGAAACAAACCATAGAGACAAAACTGAGATCTCCTTTATTTTGTCACGTTTCAAAGAGCTACTACAAACCATGTTGGATTTAGTGTTTTAAATTCATCTATATACCTAGGAGAGAACAGAGTGAAACCTAAAATAAAAACAGCTACTGTAAACGAACGCTTCAACCTAGAAGAACAAAATTTGGTGAGCCAAGTGGGATTTGTGTATTTATCATTACCACCAAGTATCATCACGTTTGGGTGAAAAAATATTTGCTGGTATTTCAAAACTCGTAATTTCTTGGAAGCTTGGCAACCCCTTTCAATGAAAGTGCTATTCCACTGTCTCTGCTTAGGGCTACTTGAAGAGGAAACAAACCATAGAGACAAAACTGAGAACATTTTTATTTTGTCAAGATTCAAGAGCTACTACAAACCATGTTGGATTTAGAGTTCCAAATTCATCTATCTATATAGGAGAGAACAGAGGGAAACCTAAAAATAAAAACTGCTCTGGTAAACGAACGCTTCAACCTAGAAGAGCAAAATTTGGGGAGCCAAGTGGGACTTGCGTATTTGTAAATACAACCAAGTATCATCAAGATTGGGTGAAAAATATTTGCTGGTATTTCGGAAACCCGTAATTTTTTGGGAGCTTGGCAAACCCTTTCAATGAAAGTGCTTTTTCCCAGTTTCTGCTTAGGGGCATGAAGAGGAAACAAACCATAGAGACACAACTGAGCAATCCTTTATTTTGTCAAGTTTCAAAGAGCTACTACAAACCATGTTGGATTATAGTTCCAATTTCATCTATCTATATGGGAGAGAACAGAGTGAAACCTAAAAATAAAAACTGCCACTGTAAATGAATGCTTCATACTTGAAGAACACAATTTAGTGAGCCAAGTGGCATTTGTGTACTGATCATTACCACCACGGGTCATCAAGATTGGTTGAAAAAATATTTGCTGGTATTTCGGAAACTCGTTATTTCTTAGAAGCTTCCCAACTCCTCTCAATGAATGTGCTTTTCCCCAGTCTGTGCCTAGGGCTACTTGAAGAGGCAACAAACCATAGAGAAAAAACTGAGAACTTTTTTATTTTGTCAAGTTTAAAAGAGCTACTACAAACCATGTTGGATTTAGAGTTGCAAATTCAGCTATCTATATAGGAGAGAACAGAGAGAAACCTAAAAATAAAAACTGCTACTGTAAATGAACGCTTCAACCTAGAAGAGCAAAATTTGTGAGCCAAGTGGGATTTGTGTACTTGTCATTACCACCAAGTATCATCAAGATTTGGTGAAAAAATATTTGCTGGTATTTCGGAAACCCGTTATTTCTTGGAAGATTGGCAAACCCTTTCAATGAAAGTGCTTTTCCACCAGTCTGTGTCTAGGGCTACTTGAAGAGTAAACAAACCATAGAGACAAAACTGAGAACTCCTTTATTTTGTCAAGTTTCAGAGAGCTACTACAAACCATGTTGATTTTAGAGTTACAAATTCATCTATCTATATAGGAGAGAACAGAGGGAAACCTAAAAATAAAAAACAGCTACTGTAAACGAACGCTTCAACCTAGAAGAACAAAATTTGGTGACCCACGTGGGATTTGTGTACTTATCATTACCACCAAGTATCATCAAGATTGGGTGAAAAAATATTTGCTGGTATTTCAAAACTCGTAATTTCTTGGAAGCTTGGCAAGCCCTTTCAATGAAAGTGCTTTTCCACAGTCTCTGCTAAGGCTACTTGAAGAGGAAACAAACCATAGAGACAAAACTGAGAACTCCTTCATTTTGTCAAGTTTCAAAGAGCTACTACAAACCATGTTGGATTTAGAGTTCCGAATTCATCTATCTATATAAAAGAGAACAGAGGGACACCTAAAAATATAAACTGCTACTGTAAACGAACGTGTCAAAGTAGAAGAACCAAATTTGGTGAGTCAAGTGGAATTTGTGTACTGATCATTACCACCAGTATCATCAAGATTGGGTGGAAAAATATTTTCTGGTATTTAGGAAACTCGTTATTTCTTAGAAGGTTGAAAACGCCTTTTAATGAAAGTGCTTTTCCAAAGTCTGTGCCAAGGGGTACTTGAAGAGGAAACAAACCATAGAGACAAAACTGAGAATCTCCTTTATTTTGTCACGTTTCAAAGAGCTACTACAAACCATGTTGGATTTAGTGTTTTAAATTCATCTATATACCTAGGAGAGAACAGAGTGAAACCTAAAAATAAAAACAGCTACTGTAAACGAACGCTTCAACCTAGAATAACAAAATTTGGTGAGCCAAGTGGGATTTGTGTACTTATCATTACCACCAAGTATCATCAAGATTGGTGTGAAAAAATATTTGCTGGTATTTCCAAACTCGTAATTTCTTGGAAGCTTGGAAACGCCTTTTAATGAAAGTGCTTTTCCACAGTCTCTGCTTAGGGGCTACTTGAAGAGGAAACAAACCATAGAGACAAAACTGAGAACATTTTTATTTTGTCAAGTTTCAAAGAGCTACTACAAACCATGTTGGATTTAGAGTTCCAAATTCATCTATCTATATAGGAGAGAACAGAGGGAAACCTAAAAATAAAAACTGCACTTGTAAACGAACGCTTCAAACTTGAAGAGAAAAATTTGGTGAGCCAAGTGGGATTTGTGTATTTGTAATTACCACCAAGTATCATCAAGATGGGGTGAAAAAATATTTGCCGGTATTTCGGCTACCCGTAATTTTTTGGAGCATGGCAAACCCTTTCAATGAAAGTGCTTTTCCCCAGTTTCTGCTTAGGGCTACTTGAAGAAGAAACAAATCATAGAGACAAAACTGAGAACTCCTTTATTTTGTCAAGTTTCAAAGAGCTACTACAAACAATGTTGGATTTAGAGTTCCAAATTCATCTATCTATATAGGAGCGAACAGAGGGAAACCTAAAAATAAAAACTGCTACTGTAAACGAATGCTTCAACCTAGAAGAACAAAATTTGGTGAGCCAAGTGTGATTTGTGTACTGATCATTACCTCCAAATATCATCAAGATTGGGTGAAAAATATTTGCTGGTATTTCGGAAAATCGTTATTTCTTAGAAGCTTGGCAACCCCTTTCAATGAAAGTGCTGTTCTACAGTTTGTGCCTAGGGCTACTTGGAGAGAAAACGAACCATAGAGACAAAACTGAGAACTCCTTTATTTTGTTAAGTTTCAAAGAGCTACTACAAACCATATTGGTTTTAGAGTTCCAAATTCATCTGTGTATATGGGAAAGAACAGAGTGAAACCTAAAAATAAAAACTGCTTCTATAAACGAACGCTTCAACCTAGAAGAACACAATTTGGTGAGCCAAGTGGCATTTGTGTACTGATCATTACCACCGCGTATCATGAAGATTGGGTGAAAAAATATTTGCTGGTATTTCGCAAACTCGTTATTTCT
>NW_027515777.1:0-71475 GCF_048772815.1 Callospermophilus lateralis | reverse complement strand
AATTATGTGTTTGTGTGTGTGTTGAGGTGTGTGGTGTGTGGGTGTGTGTGCTTGTGTGTAAAACAAGCACTGAGGTGTAAAATAAATGCAGGATTGCAACGGCCTTCTTAAATATAAGTAGCAACTTTATCACATTTGAAGTCCAGTGAAGAATCTGTCTGATACTTAACCTACAATTAATTGAAATGTGAAAACTTCAGGCCTAGAAAAACAAAGCCAACATACATACTGAATCTAATCAGTCTGTCTCACCTGTTTTCTAATCACTCCTTTAAATAAACCTAAATTGCCAGCATAAAACATCAGCTGTTCTAAACGAATGGACGGATGTCCCCCGTCATGGGCTGTGTAAAATACATGGAGGATCCGGCACTGCTTGTTATCTAGGATGACTTCTGCCTGAACTACAATTGGAGAATGGTTGCTGATATACTGCGGTTCTTATACCAGTAAACTGGAATGAAGGTAATTTCAGGCTGCAAAGGAATAAATTGATTTTACTAACTGGTTTTTGGAAAACACTGCCATGAAAAATTATCAATATGTTCATAAAGGCATCTACATGTCTCTTCACAAGTGTTTTACTCAATGGGGGAGGTGGTGAGGTCTGGATATAACTGAACTGTCCATTAGTAGGTAGAACAATATAATGGGAATCAGAGTGCACATTCCGGTTTGAACTCAATCTAGGTAACATGGATTCATCTCTGTGTAATTGGCCTGCTTCTGGAAAACACAATGTAGAGCTCCAAAAGCAGAACGATTCTTTCAGAATACCATGTTATGTTTGTAAATAGATAGACAGATAGATATACAGGAATCAAAAATCTGAAAACGGTCTGGAAGTGTACATTTCAATAACTTACAATGTCAGTAGTGGTTGATTAATAGCAGATCAAGAAGACTGTGTCTGCATGCGAAATGGTTCAATTTTTGAAAGAGTTTTTTAAATGAAAATGGACAAAAAATTGAAATTGTTACAGTGTTGAGGAGTGACTTGGCAAAAGGAGCACAGAGGTGAGAAAGAATTAAGTAGAGTTCAATAGAACCAGGTATAATTTCTGTACACATGACTCCATGAACAGGAGCAAAGGGGACACTTAAAGAAATCATAGGACTAAGGAGAGATCAGGATTAGGAGGGTTTGTACAAGTCTAGAAATGCTGACCTGAAAACCAATTAAGTTTTCAACTCCTTCTTTGGAGGAACATTAGCTGTGCCGTGCTTTTCAAAAATGCCTTGTCATAACTGATTTATGCCCATGTTAGCAACTCTTCTGAAATTACTTTGAAAGTAGACTAATGTGAGAGTTTCTCTTTAGAGATAATTCAAGTTACTTGCAAAGGAAGTGGCAGCAGGTCTGGGGATGTTGTAGCTCAGTGGCAGTGACCTTGCCTAGCTTGGGGCTGGCCTGCCATGGACTTTCACCCCAAACACTTGCAAGAAAAGAAAAGGGAGGGAAGGGAGAGAGAAAGTTGGAAGGGAGGAAGGCAAAGTTGGAATGATGCAGGGAGGTAGAAAAGAAGGAAGAAGAAAAGGAGAAAACCCAGGAAGGGAGGAAGGAAGCAAGGAAGGTAGGAAATAGGGAGAGCACAAGGGCAGGGAAAGGACTGAGTCACTCAAACAAAAGGCAAGGGACACAAAGACCAATAGAGGCCATAAAAGCTGTTTGAACAGTTTAGTCAGCTTTAGAATTTGAGTGACATCAAACTGAATGTTATTATGACTGGATGGAATCTTCCTACTAACCCCGCCTTGGCCTGGCTTAAACCAAATCAAGGGGTGGGTGGCATGGAGAGGAATTCTCTCTGGCTGGAGTGGGAGGGACCTAAACCTGTGGCACATGAGGATGCACTGGGTAGGGAAGCGGACAACACTCCCCTGATGGGCAGTTGAGCACAACAAGGCTCCTGGGAGCCTTTGATCATGGCTCCCACCGCCATACGCCCACCACCCACCATACGATCAGCCCCTGAAGGGGATCACAGTGGTCTGCTCCGTTGCCTGGTGCAGGTTGGAGTTCCTGACCAAACACCTGAGTGTCCACAGCCTGTGTTGGCCTGCCTGGGCAGGCTGTGGTTGTGGTGGCAAGATCCAAAGCTGTCTTGGCGTGATGGAGGAGCCAAGGGCTGCCTCTCAGCCATCCTAGTGGGTGGTTCTGGAAGAAGCACCCAGGGTTGTGGCAGCATTGTCCGAAGACATGAAGCCAGGCCATCTTCCTTATGGCTTTCCTTGGGAGTTGGTGATGTGTACAGCTCTTGGATTTTTTGCTGTTCTCTCACTTTTCTGGAGAGGTTTTCAGTCGGTTCGTAGCAGGCTTTACGTGGGAAGAGAAAAAAGGCTGGCTCTAAATCTTGCTGGACTTATTGAGGCAAAATGTGGACTTCTTGAAAAAGTGAGCCTTGTTGAAAAAGAACATGAAGGCTTAGAATCATCTTTAAAGGATTGCAGGTTTGAGAAGGGTTCAAGAGAAGCAAAACAGCTGGAGGAAACCGACGAAAAGCTGCATAGGCCCGAATCCAGCCATGGCGTTGAAATGCTCTTTCTAGAAGAAGGGCTCAAAGCACAGAAGGCTCAACATGGTCAACAGGATGAAACGATGGCGCATCTATCAAGAAGGATACAGTCCCTCCAAGGTGAATCTGAATCCCTCAGATCACAAATAGCTGAAGCTAAAACAAACTGGAGACTCTTTCAAGTGAATGAGGAAGAACTGAAGCTGGCAATCAAAGAGGTTTTGAATGAAGGAGCCCTACGTCCGCCAACGCAGAGACCAACAATACAAGGAGAAGCTGAAGCACAGAGGGAACAAGGAGGTGTCCAATATAAAGCAAAAATCATATTAGAGGACTCTAAAGTAGCTGGAGAACAAGTTCTAAGGGACACCGAAAATCACATGGAGTCTCTGAGTGAATGCTTGCTGAAGATGAAGGATAGATCTTCTCCAAGCCTGTGAGCCCAAAGGGATGGTGGTCATCTGGAACTGGGAAAGACGAGTGAACCCGAAATTGGTGCTCACTTGGAGTCTGAGTCCAAAGGAGCTTTGAGGAACCTGGTTTATGGTGATAAGCTAAAGGCCTCCTTAGAAATCTTGGAAGGAGGAAGAAATCCAAAATGTACTTTCTCATCTGAAGTGGAGAAAACCACGGAAGAACTTACAGAACACCTTAAAAGTCTGCAGACTGAACAGGCATCCTTGCAGTCAGAAAATGCACAGCTGCAAAGTGAGAATGAGACCCTACAGAAGAACTTTAAAGTCATGATGGAACGCTATCAAGAAAATATGATGAAACTGCACAGGAAATTAAGAGTGGAGGAAAACTGCCGTGTGGAGCAAAAGGAGAAACTTTCCAAAGTCGAAGAAAAGATGAGCCATACAATAAAAGAGCTGGAGACCTACAGAAAAAGAGCCCAATATCTTGAAGAACAATTGCAGAGTACCATTCGTTCCTGTCTGGGGAAGATTATTTCCTCTGAGAAAGAAGCACATGCTAGTGAGTTGGCAGCTCGGATTGCTGAAAGAAACCTCAGTTATTTCAGGAAACAAAATGCACGCAACAGACAGAAATTAACTGAGAAGGAGCTTAGATTTGAACTTGTAGAAAAAGATCCCTATGATGCACTGGATGTTTCCAACTCAGCAATGGGCCCTCACCAATAGGTCACCCTTCATCTGAAAGGAGACCTCCTCATTTTGAAAAGAGTGGTCCACTCACACTCTCACCTTTCACTCCATTGGGAGGAGGAAGAGGGTCAAGGGGCCCTGGAGAATCCTCTGGACCATGCGACTAGCAGTAAAGGAAGAGAATCCAGCTGTCATAAGTTCACTGATTTTCAGAGAGCACCTTCTCAGACTGGGCCCCTCTCTCCTCCAGGGGAACAGGCCAGCAGGCTGATGATCCCTCCGCCAGGCCAACCATATTCTTCTGATGCACGTCTTCCTCTACAAAGGCAAGATAGGTTTTACTCAAATTGTGGTAGAGCATCGGGACCAGCAGAACACAGAATTCCTAATATGCCTCCTTTGGACTCTGATGTGCCTGATTCACCTCTCCATGCTGAAAACCAAGCAACTGGCTCTGGCTCTGTGTTGGCACCTTTCCCTCCAGTCAGAGGTGCCTTGTTTCCAGTTGACCCAAGGAGTCAGTTCATGAGAAGAGGACCTTTTTTTTCCTCCACCTCTCCCAGGAAACTTGTCTGGGAACCTGGAGATTATTTTCCAACTGACCCGCCACCCACTCCATTTCCAATGCAAAGTGTCTATGCAGGGAGGGGGTTTTCCTCACAAAATCTTCCCCCAAGAGCTGGAATTCAGCCCTCTACACCCCCATTCTGAAAGTACAAGTGAGTTGCCTGAAGGGTTCCTTCCACCTGCAAATGAGCCTGTTACTCAACATCCAGAACCAAAGAAGAAACCTAATGCTGTTGCTCTCTCTTCAAATGTAATTTGACTTATCTCTCATTTTTAGTTTTTAAGTAACTGCTTTTAGTTCAGTAATTGATTATACTTTGGCTCCAATTGAAGCTCAATGAAACAATAATTCTTAAGATAGTATTTTGTAAATAAAGATGGTTTACGTAGGAATCTTATGAGTAAATTATTCCTATTTTATGTTATTCCAGAGAACAGCATTTAATCTGATGAAGCCACTCTTACATAAACAAGAATGGGAGTTCTAGGTCCTTGTAATCTAGATGTTGGAAATATCTTTTAAACTCCCAACAAAGAAGTGTATTTAGTATGACTGTAGCAATTGTAAAGTGACTTTAGGCTTAATGAAAAAGTGTCACTGATTTAGAGACTGGTTGGGCATTTCAGCTAGTTTTTCCATATCAGAATAACTAGAGCATGGGAGGACTAAAGGAGAGAACACAACTAAACATGTCAAGGAAACAGGAGATCTCAACTACAAAGAAAAATGAAGACCTCTTTTTTATATTTGTTGCTTAAAACCTTACATAGCTCTTGAGATACCATATTTCCTACATTAGATTCAAGTGGGTTATGAACTCCCATTTTGACCCCATATACAGATTGCACAATCACATTGTTTACACATCCACGTTTTTACAAAATGCCATGTTAGTAACTGTTGTATTCTGCTACCTTTTCTAGCCTCTACTATCCCCCCTCTCCTGCCCTCTCATCTTCTCTCTCTATCCCGTCCGCTGTAATTTAACGTTTGGGAATTGGAAACCACACTTTAAACTCACTCTCCTACACTTTTTCCCTTCTGTCAAATTACTCATCAGCTCCTTCTATTTCTCCTCCTCCTCCTCCTCTTCCTCCTCCTCCTTATACCTTTAATTCATTCATCATACACTCATGCATTGGTTCATCCATTCCTTTCACGTATGGTGTTGGGGATCCAACTCAGGACCTTTGAAAGTGTGAAGCCAGCACTCTAGTGCTGAGCCAAAACCCCAGCACCTGTCTTTTTGATTTTATGACTGTTTATATGAAATTCAGAATCGCATTCTGCTATGGTTCACTGATATGTGGATTGACCTAGTCCTTGTTTTCTGGGGACTTTTGGAAAATATACATGAATTATTAAGAGGTTGAAATGAAGAAACAAAGAGGAAATTCCCCAATTTCTTATTCTTAGATTCCATACTCTGACTCTGCCTACCTACTGTAAAAACTTTTAAACTCTTACTCCCTATTTCTATATCATTGCCAACAAGTGAACGTTCACTGCCCTACAACAAACCAGAGAACTCACATTGAACCATGTTTCCCCAGTAGAGACCAAGACACAATACTTATTAAAAAAATACCCTAGTTATGAATTAGCAGGTAAAGCTTCATTTGAGTGTTAAATGTGCTCTAATTATGTGTTTGTGTGTGTGTTGATGTGTGTGGTGTGTGGGTGTGTGTGCTTGTGTGTAAAACAAGCACTGAGGTGTAAAATAAACGCAGGATTGCAACGGCCTTCTTAAAAATAAGAAGCAACTTTACCACATTTGAAGCCCAGTGAAGAATCTGCCTGATACTTAACCTACAATTAATTGAAATGTGAAAACTTCAGGCCTAGAAAAACAAAGCCAACATACATACTGCATCTAATCAGTCTGTCTCACCTGTTTTCTAATCACTCCTTTAAATAAACCTAAATTGCCAGCATAAAACATCAGTTGTTCTAAACGAATGGACGGATGTCCCCCGTCATGGGCTGTGTAAAATACATGGAGGATCCGGCACTGCTTGTTATCTAGAATGACTTCTGCCTCAACTACTATTGGAGAATGGTTGCTGATATACTGCCGTTCTTATACCAGTAAACTGGAATGAAGGTAATTTCAGGCTGCAAAGGAATAAATTGATTTTACTAACTGGTTTTTGGAAAACACTGACATGAAAAATTATCAATATGTTCATAAAGGCATCTACATGTCTCTTCACAAGGGTTTTACTCAATGGGGGATGTGGTGAGGTCTGGATATAACTGAACTGTCCATTAGTAGGTAGAACAATATAATTGGAATCAGAGTGCACATTCCGGTTTGAACTCAATCTAGGTAACATGGATTCATCTCTGTGTAATAGGCCTGCTTCTGGAAAACACAATGTAGAGCTCCAAAAGAGAACGATTCTTTCAGAATACCATGTTATGTTTGTAAATAGATAGACAGATAGATATACAGGAATCAAAAATCTGAAAACGGTCTGGAAGTGTACATTTCAATAACTTACAATGTCAGTAGTGGGGGATTCATAGCAGATCAAGAAGACTGTGTCTGCATGAGAAATGGTTCAATTTTTGAAAGAGTTTTTTAAATGAAAATGGACAAAAAATCGAAAGGGTTACAGTAAGTGTTGAGGAGTGACTTGGCAAAAGGAGCACAGAGGTGAGAAAGAATTAAGTAGAGTTCAATAGAACCAGGTATAATTTCTGTACACATGACTCCATGAACAGGAGCAAAGGGGACACTTAAAGAAATCATAGGACTAAGGAGAGATCAGGATTAGGAGGGTTTGTACCAGTCTAGAAATGCTGACCTGAAAACCAATTAAGTTTTCAACTCCTTCTTTGGAGGAACATTAGCTGTGCCGTGCTTTTCAAATATGACTAGTCCTAACTGATTTATGCCCATGTTAGCAACTCTTCTGAAATTACTTTGAAAGTAGACTAATGTGAGAGTTTCTCTTTAGAGATAATTCAAGTTACTTGCAAAGGAAGTGGCAGCAGGTCTGGGGATGTTGTAGCTCAGTGGCAGTGACCTTGCCTAGCTTGGGGCTGGCCTGCCATGGACTTTCACCCCAAACACTTGCAAGAAAAGAAAAGGGAGGGAAGGGAGAGAGAAAGTTGGAAGGGAGGAAGGCAAAGTTGGAGGGATGCAGGGAGGTAGAAAAGAAGGAAGAAGAAAAGGAGAAAACCCAGGAAGGGAGGAAGGAAGCAAGGAAGGTAGGAAATAGGGAGAGCACAAGGGCAGGGAAAGGACTGAGTCACTCAAACAAAAGGCAAGGGACACAAAGACCAATAGAGGCCATAAAAGCTGTTTGAACAGTTTAGTCAGCTTTAGAATTTGAGTGACATCAAACTGAATGTTATTATGACTGGATGGAATCTTCCTACTAACCCCGCCTTGGCCTGGCCTAAACCAAATCAAGGGGTGGGTGGCATGGAGAGGAATTCTCTCTGGCTGGAGTGGGAGGGACCTAAACCTGTGGCACATGAGGATGCACTGGGTAGGGAAGCGGACAACACTCCCCTGATGGGCAGTTGAGCACAACAAGGCTCCTGGGAGCCTTTGATCATGGCTCCCACCACCATACGCCCACCACCCACCATACGCTCAGCCCCTGAAGGGGATCACAGTGGTCTGCTCCGTTGCCTGGTGCAGGTTGGAGTTCCTGACCAAACACCTGAGTGTCCACAGCCTGTGTTGGCCTGCCTGGGCAGGCTGTGGTTGTGGTGGCAAGAGCCAAAGCTGTCTTGGCGTGATGGAGGAGCCAAGGGCTGCCTCTCAGCCATCCTAGTGGGTGGTTCTGGAAGAAGCACCCAGGGTTGTGGCAGCATTGTCCGAAGACATGAAGCCAGGCCATCTTCCTTATGGCTTTCCTTGGGAGTTGGTGATGTGTACAGCTCTTGGATTTTTTGCTGTTCTCTCACTTTTCTGGAGAGGTTTTCAGTCGGTTCGTAGCAGGCTTTACGTGGGAAGAGAAAAAAGGCTGGCTCTAAATCTTGCTGGACTTATTGAGGCAAAATGTGGACTTCTTGAAAAAGTGAGCCTTGTTGAAAAAGAACATGAAGGCTTAGAATCATCTTTAAAGGATTGCAGGTTTGAGAAGGGTTCAAGAGAAGCACAACAGCTGGAGGCAACCGACGAAAAGCTGCATAGGCCCGAATCCAGCCATGGCGTTGAAATGCTCTTTCTAGAAGAAGGGCTCAAAGCACAGAAGGCTCAACATGGTCAACAGGATGAAACGATGGCGCATCTATCAAGAAGGATACAGTCCCTCCAAGGTGAATCTGAATCCCTCAGATCACAAATAGCTGAAGCTAAAACAAACTGGAGACTCTTTCAAGTGAATGAGGAAGAACTGAAGCTGGCAATCAAAGAGGTTTTGAATGAAGGAGCCCTACTTCCGCCAACGCAGAGACCAACAATACAAGGAGAAGCTGAAGCACAGAGGGAACAAGGAGGTGTCCAATATAAAGCAAAAATCATATTAGAGGACTCTAAAGTAGCTGGACAACAAGTTCTAAGGGACACAGAAAATCACATGGAGTCTCTGAGTGAATGCTTGCTGAAGATGAAGGATAGATCTTCTCCAAGCCTGGGAGCCCAAAGGGATGGTGGTCACCTGGAACTGGGAAAGACGAGTGAACCCGAAATTGGTGCTCACTTGGAGTCTGAGTCCAAAGGAGCTTTGAGGAACGTGGTTTATGGTGATAAGCTAAAGGCCTCCTTAGAAATCTTGGAAGGAGGAAGAAATCAAAAATGTACTTTCTCATCTGAAGTGGAGAAAACCACGGAAGAACTTACAGAACACCTTAAAAGTCTGCAGACTGAACAGGCATCCTTGCAGTCAGAAAATGCACAGCTGCAAAGTGAGAATGAGACCCTACAGAAGAACTTTAAAGTCATGATGGAACGCTATCAAGAAAATATGATGAAACTGCACAGGAAATTAAGAGTGGAGGAAAACTGCCGTGTGGAGCAAAAGGAGAAACTTTCCAAAGTCGAAGAAAAGATGAGCCATACAATAAAAGAGCTGGAGACCTACAGAAAGAGAGCCCAATATCTTGAAGAACAATTGCAGAGTACCATTCGTTCCTGTCTGGGGAAGATTATTTCCTCTGAGAAAGAAGCACATGCTAGTGAGTTGGCAGCTCGGATTGCTGAAAGAAACCTCAGTTATTTCAGGAAACAAAATGCACGCAACAGACAGAAATTAACTGAGAAGGAGCTTAGATTTGAACTTGTAGAAAAAGATCCCTATGATGCACTGGATGTTTCCAACTCAGCAATGGGCAGAAAGCCTTCTGCAAATGGGCCCTCACCAATAGGTCACCCTTCATCTGAAAGGAGACCTCCTCATTTTGAAAAGAGTGGTCCACTCACACTCTCACCTTTCACTCCATTGGGAGGAGGAAGAGGGTCAAGGGGCCCTGGAGAATCCTCTGGACCATGCGACTAGCAGTAAAGGAAGAGAATCCAGCTGTCATAAGTTCACTGATTTTCAGAGAGTACCTTCTCAGACTGGGCCCCTCTCTCCTCCAGGGGAACAGGCCAGCAGGCTGATGATCCCTCCGCCAGGCCAACCATATTCTTCTGATGCACGTCTTCCTCTACAAAGGCAAGATAGGTTTTACTCAAATTTTGGTAGAGCATCGGGACCAGCAGAACACAGAATTCCTAATATGGCTCCTTTGGACGCTGATGTGCCTGATTCACCTCTCCATGCTGAAAACCAAGCAACTGGCTCTGGCTCTGTGTTGGCACCTTTCCCTACAGTCAGAGGTGCCTTGTTTCCAGTTGACCCAAGGAGTCAGTTCATGAGAAGAGGACCTTTTTTTTCCTCCACCTCTCCCAGGAAACTTGTCTGGGAACCTGGAGATTATTTTCCAACTGACCCGACACCCACTCCATTTCCAATGCAAAGTGTCTATGCAGGGAGGGGGCTTTCCTCACAAAATTCCCCCAAGAGCTGGAATTCAGCCCTCTACACCCCCATTCTGAAAGTACAAGTGAGTTGCCTGAAGGGTTCCTTCCACCTGCAAATGAGCCTGTTACTCAACATCCAGAACCAAAGAAGAAACCTAATGCTGTTGCTCTCTCTTCAAATGTAATTTGACTTATCTCTCATTTTTAGTTTTTAAGTAACTGCTTTTAGTTCAGTAATTGATTATACTTTGGCTCCAATTGAAGCTCAATGAAACAATAATTCTTAAGATAGTATTTTGTAAATAAAGATGGTTTACGTAGGAATCTTATGAGTAAATTATTCCTATTTTATGTTATTCCAGAGAACAGCATTTAATCTGATGAAGCCACTCTTACATAAACAAGAATGGGAGTTCTAGGTCCTTGTAATCTAGATGTTGGAAATATCTTTTAAACTCCCAACAAAGAAGTGTATTTAGTATGACTGTAGCAATTGTAAAGTGACTTTAGGCTTAATGAAATAGTGTCACTGATTTAGAGACTGGTTGGGCATTTCAGCTAGTTTTTCCATATCAGAATAACTAGAGCATGGGAGGACTAAAGGATGGAACACAACTAAACATGTCAAGGAATAAGGAGATCTCAACTACAAAGAAAAATTAAGACCGCTTTTTTATATTTGTTGCTTAAAACCTTACATAGCTCTTGAGATACCATATTTCCTACATTAGATTCAAGTGGGTTATGAACTCCCATTTTGACCCCATATACAGATTGCACAATCACATTGTTTACACATCCACGTTTTTACAAAATGCCATGTTAGTAACTGTTGTATTCTGCTACCTTTTCTAGCCGCTACTATCCCCCCTCTCCTGCCCTCCCATCTTCTCTCTCTATCCAGTCCGCTGTAATTTAACGTTTGGGAATTGGAAACCACACTTTAAACTCACTCTCCTCCCCTTTTTCCCTTCTGTCAAATTACTCATCATCTTCTTCTATTTCTCCTCCTCCTCCTCCTCTTCCTCCTCCTCCTTATACCTTTAATTCATTCATCATACACTCATGCATTGGTTCATCCATTCCTTTCACGTATGGTGTTGGGAATCCAACTCCGGACCTTTGAAAGTGTGAAGCCAGCACTCTAGTGCTGAGCCAAAACCCCAGCACCTGTCTTTTTGATTTTATGACTGTTTATATGAAATTCAGAATCGCATTCTGCTATGGTTCACTGATATGTGGATTGACCTAGTCCTTGTTTTCTGTGAGACTTTTGGGAAATATACATGAATTATTAGGAGGTTGAAATGAAGAAACAAAGAGGAAATTCCCCAATTTCTTATTCTTAGATTCCATACTCTGACTCTGCCTACCTACTGTAAAAACTTTTAAACTCTTACTCCCCATTTCTATATCATTGCCAACAAGTGAACGTTCACTGCCCTACAACAAACCAGAGAACTCACATTGAACCATATTTCCCCAGTAGAGACCAAGACACAATTCTTATTAAAAAAATACCCTAGTTATGAATTAGCAGGTAAAGCTTCATTTGAGTGTTAAATGTGCTCTAATTATGGGTATGTGTGTGTGTTGATGTGTGTGGTGTGTGGGTGTGTGTGCTTGTGTGTAAAACAAGCACTGAGGTGTAAAATAAATGCAGGATTGCAACGGCCTTCTTAAAAATAAGAAGCAACTTTATCACATTTGAAGCCCAGTGAAGAATCTGCCTGATACTTAACCTACAATTAATTGAAATGTGAAAACTTCAGGCCTAGAAAAACAAAGCCAACATACATACTGCATCTAATCAGTCTGTCTCACCTGTTTTCTAATCACTCCTTTAAATAAACCTAAATTGCCAGCATAAAACATCAGTTGTTCTAAACGAATGGACGGATGTCCCCCATCATGGGCTGTGTAAAATACATGGAGGATCCGGCACTGCTTGTTATCTAGAATGACTTCTGCCTGAACTACTATTGGAGAATGGTTGCTGATATACTGCGGTTCTTATACCAGTAAACTGGAATGAAGGTAATTTCAGGCTGCAAAGGAATAAATTGATTTTACTAACTGGTTTTTGGAAAACACTGCCATGAAAAATTATCAATATGTTCATAAAGGCATCTACATGTCTCTTCACAAGGGTTTTACTCAATGGGGGAGGTGGTGAGGTCTGGATATAACTGAACTGTCCTTTAGTAGGTAGGACAATATAATGGGTATCAGAGTGCACATTCCGGTTTGAACTCAATCTAGGTAACATGGTTTCATCTCTGTAATAGGCCTTCTTCTGGAAAACACAATGTAGAGCTCCAAAAGCAGAACGATTCTTTAAGAATACCATGTTATGTTTTTAAATAGATAGACAGATAGATATACAGGAATCAAAAATCTGAAAACGGTCTGGAAGTGTACATTTCAATAACTTACAATGTCAGTAGTGGGGGATTAATAGCAGATCAAGAAGACTGTGTCTGCATGCGAAATGGTTCAATTTTTGAAAGAGTTTTTTAAATGAAAATGGACAAAAAATCGAAAGGGTTACAGTAAGTGTTGAGGAGTGACTTGGCAAAAGGAGCACAGAGGTGAGAAAGAATTAAGTAGAGTTCAATAGAACCAGGTATAATTTCTGTACACATGACTCCATGAACAGGAGCAAAGGGGACACTTAAAGAAATCATAGGACTAAGGAGAGATCAGGATTAGGAGGGTTTGTACTAGTCTAGAAATGCTGACCTGAAAACCAATTAAGTTTTCAACTCCTTCTTTGGAGGAACATTAGCTGTGCCGTGCTTTTCAAAAATGACTTGTCATAACTGATTTATGCCCATGTTAGCAACTCTTCTGAAATTACTTTGAAAGTAGACTAATGTGAGAGTTTTTCTTTAGAGATAATTCAAGTTACTTGCATAGGAAGTGGCAGCAGGTCTGGGGATGTTGTAGCTCAGTGGCAGTGACCTTGCCTAGCTTGGGGCTGGCCTGCCATGGACTTTCACCCCAAACACTTGCAAGAAAAGAAAAGGGAGGGAAGGGAGAGAGAAAGTTGGAAGGGAGGAAGGCAAAGTGGAGGCATGCAGGGAGGTAGAAAAGAAAGAAGAAGAAAAGGAGAAAACCCAGGAAGGGAGGAAGGAAGCAAGGAAGGTAGGAAATAGGGAGAGCACAAGGGCAGGGAAAGGACTGAGTCACTCAAACAAAAGGCAAGGGACACAAAGACCTATAGAGGCCATAAAAGCTGTTTGAACAGTTTAGTCAGCTTTAGAATTTGAGTGACATCAAACTGAATGTTATTATGACTGGATGGAATCTTCCAACTAACCCCGCCTTGGCCTGGCCTAAACCAAATCAAGGGGTGGGTGGCATGGAGAGGAATTCTCTCTGGCTGGAGTGGGAGGGACCTAAACCTGTGGCACATGAGGATGCACTGGGTAGGGAAGCGGACAAGACTCCCCTGATGGGCAGTTGAGCACAACAAGGCTCCTGGGAGCCTTTGATCATGGCTCCCACCGCCATACGCCCACCACCCACCGTACGCTCAGCCCCTGAAGGGGATCACAGTGGTCTGCTCCGTTGCCTGGTGCAGGTTGGAGTTCCTGACAAAACACCTGAGTGTCCACAGCCTGTGTTGGCCTGCCTGGGCAGGCTGTGGTTGTGGTGGCAAGAGCCAAATCTGTCTTGGCGTGATGGAGGAGCCAAGGGCTGCCTCTCAGCCATCCTAGTGGGTGGTTCTGGAAGAAGCACCCAGGGTTGTGGCAGCATTGTCCGAAGACATGAAGCCAGGCCATCTTCCTTATGGCTTTCCTTGGGAGTTGGTGATGTGTACAGCTCTTGGATTTTTTGCTTTTCTCTCACTTTTCTGGAGAGGTTTTCAGTCGGTTCGTAGCAGGCTTTACGTGGGAAGAGAAAAAAGGCTGGCTCTAAATCTTGCTGGACTTATTGAGGCAAAATGTGGACTTCTTGAAAAAGTGAGCCTTGTTGAAAAAGAACATGAAGGCTTAGAATCATCTTTAAAGGATTGCAGGTTTGAGAAGGGTTCAAGAGAAGCACAACAGCTGGAGGCAACCGACGAAAAGCTGCATAGGCCCGAATCCAGCCATGGCGTTGAAATGCTCTTTCTAGAAGAAGGGCTCAAAGCACAGAAGGCTCAACATGGTCATCAGGATGAAACGATGGCTCATCTATCAAGAAGGATACAGTCCCTCCAAGGTGAATCTGAATCCCTCAGATCACAAATAGCAGAAGCTAAAACAAACTGGAGACTCTTTCAAGTGAATGAGGAAGAACTGAAGCTGGCAATCAAAGAGGTTTTGAATGAAGGAGCCCTACTTCCGCCAACGCAGAGACCAACAATACAAGGAGAAGCTGAAGCACAGAGGGAACAAGGAGGTGTCCAATATAAAGCAAAAATCATATTAGAGGACTCTAAAGTAGCTGGAGAACAAGTTCTAAGGGACACAGAAAATCACATGGAGTCTCTGAGTGAATGCTTGCTGAAGATGAAGGATAGATCTTCTCCAAGCCTGGGAGCCCAAAGTGATGGTGGTCACCTGGAACTGGGAAAGATGAGTGAACCCGAAATTGGTGCTGACTTGGAGTCTGAGTCCAAAGGAGCTTTCAGGAACCTGGTTTATGGTGATAAGCTCAAGGCCTCCTTAGAAATCTTGGAAGGAGGAAGAAATCCAAAATGTACTTTCTCATCTGAAGTGGAGAAAACCATGGAAGACCTTAGAGAACACCTTAAAAGTCTGCAGGCTGAACAGGCATCCTTGCAGTCAGAAAATGCACAGCTGCAAAATGAGAATGAGACCCTACAGAAGAACTTTAAAGTCATGATGGAACGCTATCAAGAAAATATGATGAAACTGCACAGGAAATTAAGTGTGGAGGAAAACTGCCGTGTGGAGCAAAAGGAGAAACTTTCCAAAGTCGAAAAAAAGATGAGCCATACAATAAAAGAGCTGGAGACCTACAGAAAGAGAGCCCAATATCTTGAAGAACAATTGCAGAGTACCATTCGTTCCTGTCTGGGGAAGATTCTTTCCTCTGAGAAAGAAGCACATGCTAGTGAGTTGGCAGCTTGGATTGCTGAAAGAAACCTCAGTTGTTTCAGGAAACAAAATGCACACAACAGACAGAAATTAACAGAGAAGGAGCTTAGATTTGAACTTGTAGAAAAAGATCCCTATGATGCACTGGATGTTTCCAACTCAGCAATGGGCAGAAAGCCTTCTCCAAATGGGCCTCACCAATAGGTCACCCTTCATCTGAAAGGAGAATTCCTCATTTTGAAAAGAGTGGTCCACTCTCACTCTCACCTTTCACTCCAGTGGGAGGAGGAAGAGGGTCAAGGGGCCCTGGAGAATCCTCTGGACCATGCGACTAGCAGTAAAGGAAGAGAATCCAGCTGTCATAAGTTCACTGATTTTCAGAGAGCACCTTCTCAGACTGGGCCCCTCTCTCCTCCAGGGGAACAGGCCAGCAGGCTGATGATCCCTCCGCCAGGCCAACCATGTTCTTCTGATGCACGTCTTCCTCTACAAAGGCAAGATAGGTTTTACTCAAATTGTGGTAGAGCATCGGGACCAGCAGAACACAGAATTCCTAATATGCATCCTTTGGACTCTGATGTGCCTGATTCACCTCTCCATGCTGAAAACCAAGCAACTGGCTCTGGCTCTGTGTTGGCACCTTTCCCTCCAGTCAGAGGTGCCTTGTTTCCAGTTGACCCAAGGAGTCAGTTCATGAGAAGAGGACCTTTTTTTTCCTCCACCTCTCCCAGGAAACATGTCTGGGAACCTGGAGATTATTTTCCAACTGACCCGCCACCCACTCCATTTCCAATGCAAAGTGTCTATGCAGGGAGGGGGTTTTCCTCGCAAAATCTTCCCCCCAGAGCTGGAATTCAGCCCTCTACACCCCTATTCTGAAAGTACAAGTGAGTTGCCTGAAGGGTTCCTTCCACCTGCAAATGAGCCTGTTACTCAACATCCAGAACCAAACAAGAAACCTCATGCTGTTGCTCTCTCATCAAATGTAATTTGACTTATCTCTCATTTTTAGTTTTTAAGTAACTGCTTTTAGTTCACTAATTGACTATACTTTGGCTCCAATTGAAGCTCAATGAAACAATAATTCTTAAGATAGTATTTTGTAAATAAAGATGGTTTACATAGGAATCTTATGAGTAAATTATTCCTATTTTATGTTATTCCAGAGAACAGCATTTAATGTGATGAAGCCACTCTTACATAAACAAGAATGGGAGTTCTAGGTCCTTGTAATCTAGATGACGGAAATATCTTTTAAACTCCCAACAAAGAAGTGTATTTAGTATGACTGTAGCAATTGTAAAGTGACTTTAGGCTTAATGAGAAAGTGTCACTGATTTAGAGACTGGTTGGGCATTTCAGCTAGTTTTTCCATATCAGAATAACTAGAGCATGGGAGGACTAAAGGAGAGAACACAACTAAACATGTCAAGGAAACAGGAGATCTCAACTACAAAGAAAAATGAAGACCTCTTTTTTATATTGGTTGCTTAAAACCTTACATAGCTCTTGAGATACCATATTTCCTACATTAGATTCAAGTGTGTTATGAACTCCCATTTTGACCCCATATACAGATTGCACAATCACATTGTTTACACATCCACGTTTTTACAAAATGCCATGTTAGTAACTGTTGTATTCTGCTACCTTTTCTAGCCTCTACTATCCACCCTCTCCTGCCCTCCCATCTTCTCTCTCTATCCCGTCCGCTGTAATTTAACGTTTGGGAATTGGAAACCACACTTTAAACTCACTCTCCTCCCTTTTTTCCCATCTGTCAAATTACTCATCATCTTCTTCTATTTCTCCTCCTCCTCCTCCTCTTCCTCCTCCTCCTTATACCTTTAATTCATTCATCATACACTCATGCATTGGTTCATTCATTCCTTTCACGTATGGTGTTGGGATCCAACTCAGGACCTTTGAAAGTGTGAAGCCAGCACTCTAGTGCTGAGCCAAAACCCCAGCACCTGTCTTTTTGATTTTATGACTGTTTATATGAAATTCAGAATCGCATTCTGCTATGGTTCACTGATATGTGGATTGACCTAGTCCTTGTTTTCTGGGAGACTTTTGGAAAATATACATGAATTATTAGGAGGTTGAAATGAAGAAACAAAGAGGAAATTCCCCAATATCTTATTCTTAGATTCCATACTCTGACTCTGCCTACCTAGTGTAAAAACTTTTAAACTCTTACTCCCCATTTCTATATCATTGCCAACAAGTGAATGTTCACTGCCCTACAACAAACCAGAGAACTCACATTGAACCATGTTTCCCCAGTAGAGACCAAGACACAATACTTATTAAAAAATACCCTAGTTATGAATTAGCAGGTAAAGCTTTATTTGAGTGTTAAATGTGTTCTAATTATGTGTTTGTGTGTGTGTTGATGTGTGTGGTGTGTGGGTGTGTGTGCTTGTGTGTAAAACAAGCACTGAGGTGTAAAATAAATGCAGGATTGCAACGGCCTTCTTAAAAATAAGAAGCAACTTTATCACATTTGAAGCCCAGTGAAGAATCTGCCTGATACTTAACCTACAATTAATTGAAATGTGAAAACTTCAGGCCTAGAAAAACAAAGCCAACATACATACTGCATCTAATCAGTCTGTCTCACCTGTTTTCTAACCACTCCTTTAAATAAACCTAAATTGCCAGCATAAAACATCAGTTGTTCTAAACAAATGGACGGATGTCCCCCGTCATGGGCTGTGTAAAATACATGGAGGATCCGGCACTGCTTGTTATCTAGAATGACTTCTGCCTGAACTACTATTGGAGAATGGTTGCTGATATACTGCGGTTCTTATACCAGTAAACTGGAATGAAGGTAATTTCAGGCTGCAAAGGAATAAATTGATTTTACTAACTGGTTTTTGGAAAACACTGCCATGAAAAATTATCAATATGTTCATAAAGGCATCTACATGTCTCTTCACAAGGGTTTTACTCAATGGGGGAGGTGGTGAGGTCTGGATATAACTGAACTGTCCATTAGTAGGTAGGACAATATAATGGGAATCAGAGTGCACATTCCGGTTTGAACTCAATCTAGGTAACATGGCTTCATCTCTGTGTAATAGGCCTGCTTCTGGAAAACACAATGTAGAGCTCCAAAAGCAGAACGATTCTTTCAGAATACCATGTTATGTTTGTAAATAGATAGACAGATAGATATACAGGAATCAAAAATCTGAAAACGGTCTGGAAGTGTACATTTCAATAACTTACAATGTCAGTAGTGGGGGATTAATAGCAGATCAAGAAGACTGTGTCTGCATGCGAAATGGTTCAATTTTTGAAAGAGTTTTTTAAATGAAAATGGACAAAAAATCGAAAGGGTTACAGTAAGTGTTGAGGAGTGACTTGGCAAAAGGAGCACAGAGGTGAGAAAGAATTAAGTAGAGTTCAATAGAACCAGGTATAATTTCTGTACACATGACTCCATGAACAGGAGCAAAGGGGACACTTAAAGAAATCATAGGACTAAGGAGAGATCAGGATTAGGAGGGTTTGTACTAGTCTAGAAATGCTGACCTGAAAACCAATTAAGTTTTTAACTCCTTCTTTGGAGGAACATTAGCTGTGCCGTGCTTTTCAAAAATGACTTGTCATAACTGATTTATGCCCATGTTAGCAACTCTTCTGAAATTACTTTGAAAGTAGACTAATGTGAGAGTTTCTCTTTAGAGATAATTCAAGTTACTTGCATAGGAAGTGGCAGCAGGTCTGGGGATGTTGTAGCTCAGTGGCAGTGACCTTGCCTAGCTTGGGGCTGGCCTGCCATGGACTTTCACCCCAAACACTTGCAAGAAAAGAAAAGGGAGGGAAGGGAGAGAGAAAGTTGGAAGGGAGGAAGGCAAAGTTGGAGGCATGCAGGGAGGTAGAAAAGAAGGAAGAAGAAAAGGAGAAAACCCAGGAAGGGAGGAAGGAAGCAAGGAAGGTAGGAAATAGGGAGAGCACAAGGGCAGGGAAAGGACTGAGTCACTCAAACAAAAGGCAAGGGACAAAAGACCAATATAGGCCATAAAAGCTGTTTGAACAGTTTAGTCAGCTTTAGAATTTGAGTGACATCAAACTGAATGTTATTATGACTGGATGGAATCTTCCTACTAACCTCGCCATGGCCTGGCCTAAACCAAATCAAGGGGTGGGTGGCATGGAGAGGAATTCTCTCTGGCTGGAGTGGGAGGGACCTAAACCTGTGGCACATGAGGGTGCACTGGGTAGGGAAGCGGACAAGACTCCCCTGATGGGCAGTTGAGCACAACAAGGCTCCTGGGAGCCTTTGATCATGGCTCCCACCGCCATACGCCCACCACCCACCGTACGCTCAGCCCCTGAAGGGGATCACAGTGGTCTGCTCCGTTGCCTGGTGCAGGTTGGAGTTCCTGACCAAACACCTGAGTGTCCACAGCCTGTGTTGGCCTGCCTGGGCAGGCTGTGGTTGTGGTGGCAAGAGCCAAATCTGTCTTGGTGTGATGGAGGAGCCAAGGGCTGCCTCTCAGCCATCCTAGTGGGTGGTTCTGGAAGAAGCACCCAGGGTTGTGGCAGCATTGTCCGAAGACATGAAGCCAGGCCATCTTCCTTATGGCTTTCCTTGGGAGTTGGTGATGTGTACAGCTCTTGGATTTTTTGCTGTTCTCTCACTTTTCTGGAGAGGTTTTCAGTCGGTTCGTAGCAGGCTTTACGTGGGAAGAGAAAAAAGGCTGGCTCTAAATCTTGCTGGACTTATTGAGGCAAAATGTGGACTTCTTGAAAAGTGAGCCTTGTTGAAAAAGAACATGAAGGCTTAGAATCATCTTTAAAGGATTGCAGGTTTGAGAAGGATTCAAGAGAAGCACAACAGCTGGAGGCAACCGACGAAAAGCTGCATAGGCCCGAATCCAGCCATGGCGTTGAAATGCTCTTTCTAGAAGAAGGGCTCAAAGCACAGAAGGCTCAACATGGTCAACAGGATGAAACGATGGCGCATCTATCAATAAGGATACAGTCCCTCCAAGGTGAATCTGAATCCCTCAGATCACAAATAGCTGAAGCTAAAACAAACTGGAGACTCTTTCAAGTGAATGAGGAAGAACTGAAGCTGGCAATCAAAGAGGTTTTGAATGAAGGAGCCCTGCTTCCGCCAACGCAGAGACCAACAATACAAGGAGAAGCTGAAGCACAGAGGGAACAAGGAGGTGTCCAATATAAACCAAAAATCATATTAGAGGACTCTAAAGTTGCTGGAGAACAAGTTCTAGGGGACACAGAAAATCACATGGAGTCTCTGAGTGAATGCTTGCTGAAGATGAAGGATAGATCTTCTCCAAGCCTGGGAGCCCAAAGGGATGGTGGTCACCTGGAACTGGGAAAGACGAGTGAACCCGAAATTGGTGCTCACTTGGAGGATGAGTCCAAAGGAGCTTTGAGGAACCTGGTTTATGGTGATAAGCTAAAGGCCTCCTTAGAAATCTTGGAAGGAGGAAGAAATCCAAAATGTACTTTCTCATCTGAAGTGGAGAAAACCACGGAAGACCTTACAGAACACCTTAAAAGTCTGCAGGCTGAACAGGCATCCTTGCAGTCAGAAAATGCACAGCTGCAAAGTGAGAATGAGACCCTACAGAAGAACTTTAAAGTCATGATGGAACGCTATCAAGAAAATATGATGAAACTGCACAGGAAATTAAGAGTGGAGGAAAACTGCCGTGTGGAGCAAAAGGAGAAACTTTCCAAAGTCGAAGAAAAGATGAGCCATACAATAAAAGAGCTGGAGACCTAACGAAAGAGAGCCCAATATCTTTAAGAACAATTGCAGAGTACCATTCGTTCCTGTCTGGGGAAGATTATTTCCTCTGATAAAGAAGCACATGCTAGTGAGTTGGCAGCTCGGATTGCTGAAAGAAACCTCAGTTATTTCAGGAAACAAAATGCACACAACAGACAGAAATTAACTGAGAAGGAGCTTAGATTTGAACTTGTAGAAAAAGATCCCTATGATGCACTGGATGTTTCCAACTCAGCAATGGGCAGAAAGCCTTCTCCAAATGGGCCCTCACCAATAGGTCACCCTTCATCTGAAAGGAGACCTCCTCATTTTGAAAAGAGTGGTCCACTCACACTCTCACCTTTCACTCCAGTGGGAGGAGGAAGAGGGTCAAGGGGCCCTGGAGAATCCTCTGGACCATGCGACTAGCAGTAAAGGAAGAGAATCCAGCTGTCATAAGCTCACTGATTTTCAGAGAGCACCTTCTCAGACTGGGCCCCTCTCTCCTCCAGGGGAACAGGCCACCAGGCTGATGATCCCTCCGCCAGGCCAACCATATTCTTCTGATGCACGTCTTCCTCTACAAAGGCAAGATAGGTTTTACTCAAATTGTGGTAGAGCATCGGGACCAGCAGAACACAGAATTCCTAATATGCCTCCTTTGGAATCTGATGTGCCTGATTCAACTCTCCATGCTGAAAACCAAGCTACTGGCTCTGGCTCTGTGTTGGCACCTTTCCCTCCAGTCAGAGGTGCCTTGTTTCCAGTTGACCCAAGGAGTCAGTTCATGAGAAGAGGACCTTTTTTTTCCTCCACCTCTCCCAGGAAACTTGTCTGGGAACCTGGAGATTATTTTCCAACTGACCCGCCACCCACTCCATTTCCAATGCAAAGTGTCTATGCAGGGAGGGGGTTTTCCTCACAAAATCTTCCCCCAAGAGCTGGAATTCAGCCCTCTACACCCCCATTCCGAAAGTACAAGTGAGTTGCCTGAAGGGTTCCTTCCACCTGCAAATGAGCCTGTTACTCAACATCCAGAACCAAACAAGAAACCTCATGCTGTTGCTCTCTCTTCAAATGTAATTTGACTTATCTCTCATTTTTAGTTTTTAAGTAACTGCTTTTAGTTCAGTAATTGACTATACTTTGGCTCCAATTGAAGCTCAATGAAACAATAATTCTTAAGATAGTATTTTGTAAATAAAGATGGTTTACGTAGGAATCTTATGAGTAAATTATTCCTATTTTATGTTATTCCAGAGAACAGCATTTAATCTGATGAAGCCACTCTTACATAAACAAGAATGGGAGTTCTAGGTCCTTGTAATCTAGATGATGGAAATATCTTTTAAACTCCCAACAAAGAAGTGTATTTAGTATGACTGTAGCAATTGTAAAGTGACTTTAGGCTTAATGAAAAAGTATCACTGATTTAGAGACTGGTTGGGCATTTCAGCTAGTTTTTCCATATCAGAATAACTAGAGCATGGGAGGACTAAAGGAGAGAACACAACTAAACATGTCAAGGAAACAGGAGATCTCAACTACAAAGAAAAATGAAGACCTCTTTTTTATATTTGTTGCTTAAAACCTTACATAGATCTTGAGATACCATATTTCCTACATTAGATTCAAGTGGGTTATGAACTCCCATTTTGACCCCATATACAGATTGCACAATCACATTGTTTACACATCCACGTTTTTACAAAATGCCATGTTAGTAACTGTTGTATTCTGCTACCTTTTCTAGCCTCTACTATCCCCCCTCTCCTGCCCTCCCATCTTCTCTCTCTATCCCGTCCGCTGTAATTTAACGTTTGGGAATTGGAACCCACACTTTAAACTCACTCTCCTCCCCTTTTTCCCTTCTGTCAAATTACTCATCATCTTCTTCTATTTCTCCTCCTCCTCCTCCTCTTCCTCCTCCTCCTTATACCTTTAATTCATTCATCATACACTCATGCATTGGTTCATTCATTCCTTTCACATATGGTGTTGGGGATCCAACTCAGGACCTTTGAAAGTGTGAAGCCAGCACTCTAGTGCTGAGCCAAAACCCCAGCACCTGTCTTTTTGATTTTATGACTGTTTATATGAAATTCAGAATCGCATTCTGCTATGTTTCACTGATATGTGGATTGACCTAGTCCTTGTTTTCAGGGAGCCTTTTGGAAAATATACATGAATTATTAGGAGGTTGAAATGAAGAAACAAAGAGGAAATTCCCCAATTTCTTATTCTTAGATTCCATACTCTGACTCTGCCTACCTACTGTAAAAACTTTTAAACTCTTACTCCCCATTTCTATATCATTGCCAACAAGTGAACATTCACTGCCCTACAACAAACCAGAGAACTCACATTGAACCATGTTTCCCCAGTAGAGACCAAGACACAATACTTATTAAAAAAATACCCTAGTTATGAATTAGCAGGTAAAGCTTTATTTGAGTGTTAAATGTGCTCTAATTATGTGTTTGTGTGTGTGTTGAGGTGTGTGGTGTGTGGGTGTGTGTGCTTGTGTGTAAAACAAGCACTGAGGTGTAAAATAAATGCAGGATTGCAACGGCCTTCTTAAAAATAAGAAGCAACTTTATCACATTTGAAGCCCAGTGAAGAATGTGCCTGATACTTAACCTACAATTAATTGAAATGTGAAAACTTCAGGCCTAGAAAAACAAAGCCAACATACATACTGCATCTAATCAGTCTGTCTCACCTGTTTTCTAATCACTCCTTTAAATAAACCTAAATTGCCAGCATAAAACATCAGTTGTTCTAAACGAATGGACGGATGTCCCCCGTCATGGGCTGTGTAAAATACATGGAGGATCCGGCACTGCTTGTTATCTAGGATGACTTCTCCCTGAACTACTATTGGAGAATGGTTGCTGATATACTGCGGTTCTTATACCAGTAAACTGGAATGAAGGTAATTTCAGGCTGCAAAGGAATAAATTGATTTTACTAACTGGTTTTTGGAAAACACTGCCATGAAAAATTATCAATATGTTCATAAAGGCATCTACATGTCTCTTCACAAGGGTTTTACTCAATGGGGGAGGTGGTGAGGTCTGGATATAACTGAAATGTCCATTAGTAGGTAGGACAATATAATGGGAATCAGAGTGCACATTCCGGTTTGAACTCAATCTAGGTAACATGGATTCATCTCTGTGTAATAGGCCTGCTTCTGGAAAACACAATGTAGAGCTCCAAAAGCAGAACGATTCTTTCAGAATACCATGTTATGTTTGTAAATAGATAGACAGATAGATATACAGGAATCAAAAAATCTGAAAACGGTCTGGAAGTGTACATTTCAATAACTTACAATGTCAGTAGTGGGGGATTAAGAGCAGATCAAGAAGACTGTGTCTGCATGCGAAATGGTTCAATTTTTGAAAGAGTTTTTTAAATGAAAATGGACAAAAAATCGAAAGGGTTACAGTAAGTGTTGAGGAGTGACTTGGCAAAAGGAGCACAGAGGTGAGAAAGAATTAAGTAGAGTTCAATAGAACCAGGTATAATTTCTGTATACATGACTCCATGAACAGGATCAAAGGGGACACTTAAAGAAATCATAGGACTAAGGAGAGATCAGGATTAGGAGGGTTTGTACTAGTCTAGAAATGGTGACCTGAAAACCAATTACGTTTTCAACTCCTTCTTTGGAGGAACATTAGCTGTGCGGTGCTTTTCAAAAATGACTTGTCATAACTGATTTATGCCCATGTTAGCAACTCTTCTGAAATTACTTTGAAAGTAGACTAATGTGAGAGTTTCTCTTTAGAGATAATTCAAGTTACTTGCATAGGAAGTGGCAGCAGGTCTGGGGATGTTGTAGCTCAGTGGCAGTGACCTTGCCTAGCTTGGGGCTGGGCTGCCATGGACTTTCACCCCAAACACTTGCAAGAAAAGAAAAGGGAGGGAAGGGAGAGAGAAAGTTGGAAGGGAGGAAGGCAAAGTTGGAGGGATGCAGGGAGGTAGAAAAGAAGGAAGAAGAAAAGGAGAAAACCCAGAAAGGGAGCAAGGAAGCAAAGAAGGTAGGAAATAGGGAGAGCACAAGGGGAAGGAAAGGACTGAGGCACTCAAACAAAAGGCAAGGGACACAAAGACCAATATAGGCCATAAAAGCTGTTTGAACAGTTTAGTCAGCTTTAGAATTTGAGTGACATCAAACTGAATGTTATTATGACTGGATGGAATCTTCCTACTAACCCCGCCTTGGCCTGGCCTAAACCAAATCAAGAGGTGGGTGGCATGGAGAGGAATTCTCTCTGGCTGGGGTGGGAGGGACCTAAACCTGTGGCACATGAGGATGCACTGGGTAGGGAAGCGGACAAGACTCCCCTGATGGGCAGTTGAGCACAACAAGGCTCCTGGGAGCCTTTGATCATGGCTCCCACCGCCATACGCCCACCACCCACCATATGCTCAGCCCCTGAAGGGGATCACAGTGGTCTGCTCCGTTGCCTGGTGCAGGTTGGAGTTCCTGACCAAACACCTGAGTGTCCACAGCCTGTGTTGGCCTGCCTGGGCAGGCTGTGGTTGTGGTGGTAAGAGCCAAAGCTGTCTTGGCGTGATGCAGGAGCCAAGGGCTGCCTCTCAGCCATCCTAGTGGGTGGTTCTGGAAGAATCACCCAGGGTTGTGGCAGCATTGTCCGAAGACATGAAGCCAGGCCATCTTCCTTATGGCTTTCCTTGGGAGTTAGTGATGTGTACAGCTCTTGGATTTTTTGCTGTTCTCTCACTATTCTGGAGAGGTTTTCAGTCGGTTCGTAGCAGGCTTTACGTGAGAAGAGAAAAAAGGCTGGCTCTAAATCTTGCTGGACTTATTGAGGCAAAATGTGGACTTCTTGAAAAAGTGAGCCTTGTTGAAAAAGAACATGAAGGCTTAGAATCATCTTTAAAGGATTGCAGGTTTGAGAAGGGTTCAAGAGAAGCACAACACCTGGAGGCAACCGACGAAAAGCTGCATAGGCCCGAATCCAGCCATGGCGTTGAAATGCTCTTTCTAGAAGAAGGGCTCAAAGCACAGAAGGCTCAACATGGTCAACAGGATGAAACGATGGCTCATCTATCAAGAAGGATACAGTCCCTCCAAGGTGAATCTGAATCCCTCAGATCACAAATAGCTGAAGCTAAAACAAACTGGAGACTCTTTCAAGTGAATGAGGAAAAACTGAAGCTGGCAATCAAAGAGGTTTTGAATGAAGGAGCCCTACTTCCGCCAACGCAGAGACCAACAATACAAGGAGAAGCTGAAGCACGGAGGGAACAAGGAGGTGTCCAATATAAACCAAAAATCATATTAGAGGACTCTAAAGTTGCTGGAGAACAAGTTCTAGGGGACACAGAAAATCACATGGAGTCTCTGAGTGAATGCTTGCTGAAGATGAAGGATAGATCTTCTCCAAGCCTGGGAGCCCAAAGGGATTGTGGTCACATGGAACTGGGAAAGACGAGTGAACCCGAAATTGGTGCTCACTTGGAGGATGAGTCCAAAGGAGCTTTGAGAAACCTGGTTTATGGTGATAAGCTAAAGGCCTCCTTAGAAATCTTGGAAGGAGGAAGAAATCCAAAATGTACTTTCTCATCTGAAGTGGAGAAAACCACGGAAGACCTTACAGAACACCTTAAAAGTCTGCAGGATGAACAGGCATCCTTGCAGTCAGAAAATGCACAGCTGCAAAGTGAGAATGAGACCCTACAGAAGAACTTTAAAGTCATGATGGAACGCTATCAAGAAAATATGATGAAACTGCACAGGAAATTAAGAGTGGAGGAAAACTGCCGTGTGGATCAAAAGGAGAAACTTTAGAAAGTCGAAGAAAAGATGAGCCATACAATAAAAGAGCTGGAGACCTACAGAGAGAGAGCCCAATATCTTTAAGAACAATTGCAGAGTACCATTCATTCCTGTCTGGGGAAGATTATTTCCTCTGATAAAGAAGCACATGCTAGTGAGTTGGCAGCACGGATTGCTGAAAGAAACCTCAGTTATTTCAGGAAACAAAATGCACGCAACAGACAGAAATTAACTGAGAAGGAGCTTAGATTTGAACTTGTAGAAAAAGATCCCTATGATGCACTGGATGTTTCCAACTCAGCAATGGGCAGAAAGCCTTCTCCAAATGGGCCCTCACCAATAGGTCACCCTTCATCTGAAAGGAGACCTCCTCATTTTGAAAAGAGTGGTCCACTCACACTCTCACCTTTCACTCCAGTGGGAGGAGGAAGAGGGTCAAGGGGCCCTGGAGAATCCTCTGGACCATGCGACTAGCAGTAAAGGAAGAGAATCCAGCTGTCATAAGCTCACTGATTTTCAGAGAGCACCTTCTCAGACTGGGCCCCTCTCTCCTCCAGGGGAACAGGCCAGCAGGCTGATGATCATTCCGCCAGGCCAACCATATTCTTCTGATGCACGTCTTCCTCTACAAAGGCAAGATAGGTTTTACTCAAATTGTGGTAGAGCATCGGGACCAGCAGAACACAGAATTCCTAATATGCCTCCTTTGGACTCTGATGTGCCTGATTCGCCTCTCCATGCTGAAAACCAAGCTACTGGCTCTGGCTCTGTGTTGGCACCTTTCCCTCCAGTCAGAGGTGCCTTGTTTCCAGTTGACCCAAGGAGTCAGTTCATGAGAAGAGGACCTTTTTTTTTCCTCCACCTCTCCCAGGAAACTTGTCTGGGAACCTGGAGATTATTTTCCACCTGACCGGCCACCCACTCCATTTCCAATGCGAAGTGTCTATGCAGGGAGGGGGTTTTCCTCACAAAATCTTCCCCCAAGAGCTGGAATTCAGCCCTCTACACCCCCATTCTGAAAGTACAAGTGAGTTGCCTGAAGGGTTCCTTCCACCTGCAAATGAGCCTGTTACTCAACATCCAGAACCAAACAAGAAACCTCATGCTGTTGCTCTCTCTTCAAATGTAATTTGACTTATCTCTCATTTTTAGTTTTTAAGTAACTGCTTTTACTTCAGTAATTGACTATACTTTGGCTCCAATTGAAGCTCAATGAAACAATAATTCTTAAGATAGTATTTTGTAAATAAAGATGGTTTACGTAGGAATCTTATGAGTAAATTATTCCTATTTTATGTTATTCCAGAGAACAGCATTTAATGTGATGAAGCCACTCTTACATAAACAAGAATGGGAGTTCTAGGTCCTTGTAATCTAGATGATGGAAATATCTTTTAAACTCCCAACAAAGAAGTGTATTTAGTATGACTGTAGCAATTGTAAAGTGACTTTAGGCTTAATGAAAAAGTGTCACTGATTTAGAGACTGGTTGGGCATTTCAGCTAGTTTTTCCATATCAGAATAACTAGAGCATGGGAGGACTAAAGGAGAGAACACAACTAAACATGTCAAGGAAACAGGAGATCTCAACTACAAAGAAAAATGAAGACCTCTTTTTTATATTGGTTGCTTAAACCTTGCATAGCTCTTGAGATACCATATTTCCTACATTAGATTCAAGTGAGTTATGAACTCCCATTTTTACCCCATATACAGATTGCACAATCACATTGTTTACACATCCACGTTTTTACAAAATGCCATGTTAGTAACTGTTGTATTCTGCTACCTTTTCTAGCCTCTACTATCCCCTCTCTCCTGCCCTCCCATCTTCTCTCTCTATCCCGTCTGCTGTAATTTAACGTTTGGGAATTGGAAACCACACTTTAAACTCACTCTCCTCCCCTTTTTCCCTTCTGTCAGATTACTCATCATCTTCGTCTATTTCTCCTCCTCGTCCTCCTCCTCTTCCTCCTCCTCCTTATACCTTTAATTCATTCATCATACACTCATGCATTGGTTCATTCATTCCTTTCACATATGGTGTTGGGGATCCAACTCAGGACCTTTGAAAGTGTGAAGCCAGCACTCTAGTGCTGAGCCAAAACCCCAGCACCTGTCTTTTTGATTTTATGACTGTTTATATGAAATTCAGAATCGCATTCTGCTATGGTTCACTGATATGTGGATTGACCTAGTCCTTGTTTTCTGGGAGACTTTTGGAAAATATACATGAATTATTAGGAGGTTGAAATGAAGAAACAAAGAGGAAATTCCCCAATTTCTTATTCTTAGATTCCATACTCTGACTCTGCCTACCTACTGTAAAAACTTTTAAACTATTACTCCCCATTTCTATATCATTGCCAACAAGTGAACGTTCACTTCCCTACAACAAACCAGAGAACTCACATTGAACCATGTTTCCCCAGTAGAGACCAAGACACAATACTTATTAAAAAAATACCCTAGTTATGAATTAGTAGGTAAAGTTTATTTGAGTGTTAAATGTGCTCTAATTATGTGTTTGTGTGTGTGCTGAAGTGTGGTGTGTGGGTGTGTGTGCTTGTGTGTAAAACAAGCACTGAGGTGTAAAATAAATGCAGGATTGCAACGGCCTTCTAAGAAATAAGAAGCAACTTTATCACGTTTGAAGCCCAGTGAAGAATCTGCCTGATACTTAACGTACAATTAATTGAAATGTGAAAACTTCAGGCCTAGAAAAACAAAGCCAACATACATACTGAATCTAATCAGTCTGTCTCACCTGTTTTCTAATCACTCCTATAAATAAACCTAAATTGCCAGCATAAAACATCAGTTGTTCTAAACGAATGGACGGATATCCCCCGTCATGGGCTGTGTAAAATACATGGAGGATCCGGCACTGCTTGTTATCTAGAATGACTTCTGCCTGAACTACTATTGGAGAATGGTTGCTGATATACTGCGGTTCTTATACCAGTAAACTGGAATGAAGGTAATTTCAGGCTGCAAAAGAATAAATTGATTTTACTAACTGGTTTTTGGAAAACACTGCCATAAAAAATTATCAATATGTTCATAAAGGCATCTACATATCTCTTCACAACGGTTTTACTCAATGGGGGAGGTGGTGAGGTCCGGATATAACTGAACTGTCCATTAGTAGGTAGAACAATATAATGGAAATCAGACTGCACATTCGGGTTTGAACTCAATCTACGTAACATGGATTCATCTCTTTGTAATAGGCCTTCTTCTGGAAAACACAATGTAGAGCTCCAAAAGCAGAACGATTCTTTCAGAATACCATGTTATGTTTGTAAATAGAAAGACAGATAGATATAAAGGAATCAAAAATCTGAAAACGGTCTGGAAGTGTACATTTCAATAACTTACAATGTCAGTAGTGGGGGATTAATCGCAGATCAAGAAGACTGTGTCTGCATGCGAAATGGTTCAACTTTTGAAAGAGTTTTTTAAATGAAAATGGACAAAAAATTGAAAGGGTTACAGTAAGTGTTGAGGAGTGACTTGGCAAAAGGAGCACAGAGGTGAGAAAGAATTAAGTAGAGTTCAATAGAACCAGGTATAATTTCTGTACACATGACTCCATGAACAGGAGCAAAGGGGACACTTAAAGAAATCATAGGACTAAGGAGAGATCAGGATTAGGAGGGTTTGTACTAGTCTAGAAATGCTGACCTGAAAACCAATTACGTTTTCAACTCCTTCTTTGGAGGAACATTAGCTGTGCCGTGCTTTTCAAAAATGACTTGTCATAACTGATTTATGCCCATGTTAGCAACTCTTCTGAAATTACTTTGAAAGTAGACTAATGTGAGAGTTTCTCTTTAGAGATAATTCAAGTTACTTGCATAGGAAGTGGCAGCAGGTCTGGGGATGTTGTAGCTCAGTGGCAGTGACCTTGCCTAGCTAGGGGCTGGCCTGCCATGGACTTTCACCCCAAATATTTGCAAGAAAAGAAAAGGGAGGGAAGGGAGAGAGAAAGTTGGAAGGGAGGAAGGCAAAGTTGGAGGGATGCAGGGAGGTAGAAAAGAAGGAAGAAGAAAAGGAGAAAACCCAGGAAGGGAGGAAGGAAGCAAGGAAGGTAGGAAATAGGGAGAGCACAAGGGCAGGGAAAGGACTGAGTCACTCAAACAAAAGGCAAGGGACACAAAGACCAATAGAGGCCATAAAAGCTGTTTGAACAGTTTAGTCAGCTTTAGAATTTGAGTGACATCAAACTGAATGTTATTATGACTGGATGGAATCTTCCTACTAACCCCGCCTTGGCCTGGCCTAAACCAAATCAAGGGGTGGGTGGCATGGAGAGGAATTCTCTCTGGCTGGAGTGGGAGGGACCTAAACCTGTGGCACATGAGGATGCACTCTGTAGGGAAGCGGACAACACTCCCCTGATGGGCAGTTGAGCACAACAAGGCTCCTGGGAGCCTTTGATCATGGCTCCCACCGCCATACGCCCACCACCCACCATACGCTCAGCCCCTGAAGGGGATCACAGTGGTCTGCTCCGTTGCCTGGTGCCAGTTGGAGTTCCTGACCAAACACCTGAGTGTCCACAGCCTGTGTTGGCCTGCCTGGGCAGGCTGTGGTTGTGGTGGCAAGAGCCAAAGCTGTCTTGGCGTGATGGAGGAGCCAAGGGCTGCCTCTCAGCCATCCTAGTGTGTGGTTCTGGAAGAAGCACCCAGGGTTGTGGCAGCATTGTCCGAAGACATGAAGCCAGGCCATCTTCCTTATGGCTTTCCTTGGGAGTTGGTGATGTGTACAGCTCTTGGATTTTTTGCTGTTCTCTCACTTTTCTGGAGAGGTTTTCAGTCGGTTCGTAGCAGGCTTTACGTGGGAAGAGAAAAAAGGCTGGCTCTAAATCTTGCTGGACTTATTGAGGCAAAATGTGGACTTCTTGAAAAAGTGAGCCTTGTTGAAAAAGAACATGAAGGCTTAGAATCATCTTTAAAGGATTGCAGGTTTGAGAAGGGTTCAAGAGAAGCACAACAGCTGGAGGCAACCGATGAAAAGCTGCATAGGCCCGAATCCAGCCATGGCGATGAAATGCTCTTTCTAGAGGAAGGGCTCAAAGCACAGAAGGCTCAACATGGTCAACAGGATGAAACGATGGCGCATCTATCAAGAAGGATACAGTCCCTCCAAGGTGAATCTGAATCCCTCAGATCACAAATAGCTGAAGCTAAAACAAACTGGAGACTCTTTCAAGTGAATGAGGAAGAACTGAAGCTGGCAATCAAAGAGGTTTTGAATGAAGGAGCCCTACTTCCGCCAACGCAGGGACCAACAATACAAGGAGAAGCTGAAGCACAGAGGGAACAAGGAGGTGTCCAATATAAAGCAAAAATCATATTAGAGGACTCTAAAGTAGCTGGAGAACAAGTTCTAGGGGACACAGAAAATCACATGGAGTCTCTGAGTGAATGCCTGCTGAAGATGAAGGATAGATCTTCTCCAAGCCTGGGAGCCCAAAGGGATGGTGGTCACCTGGAACTATGAAAGACGAGTGAACCCGAAATTGGTGCTCACTTGGAGGATGAGTCCAAAGGAGCTTTGAGAAACCTGGTTTATGGTGATAAGCTAAAGGCCTCCTTAGAAATCTTGGAAGGAGGAAGAAATCCAAAATGTACTTTCTCATCTGAAGTGGAGAAAACCACGGAAGACCTTACAGAACACCTTAAAAGTCTGCAGGATGAACAGGCATCCTTGCAGTCAGAAAATGCACAGCTGCAAAGTGAGAATGAGACCCTACAGAAGAACTTTAAAGTCATGATGGAACGCTATCAAGAAAATATGATGAAACTGCACAGGAAATTAAGAGTGGAAGAAAACTGCCGTGTGGATCAAAAGGAGAAACTTTAGAAAGTCGAAGAAAAGATGAGCCATACAATAAAAGAGCTGGAGACCTACAGAGAGAGAGCCCAATATCTTTAAGAACAATTGCAGAGTACCATTCATTCCTGTCTGGGGAAGATTATTTCCTCTGATAAAGAAGCACATGCTAGTGAGTTGGCAGCACGGATTGCTGAAAGAAACCTCAGTTATTTCAGGAAACAAAATGCACGCAACAGACAGAAATTAACTGAGAAGGAGCTTAGATTTGAACTTGTAGAAAAAGATCCCTATGATGCACTGGATGTTTCCAACTCAGCAATGGGCAGAAAGCCTTCTCCAAATGGGCCCTCACCAATAGGTCACCCTTCATCTGAAAGGAGACCTCCTCATTTTGAAAAGAGTGGTCCACTCACACTCTCACCTTTCACTCCAGTGGGAGGAGGAAGAGGGTCAAGGGGCCCTGGAGAATCCTCTGGACCATGCGACTAGCAGTAAAGGAAGAGAATCCAGCTGTCATAAGCTCACTGATTTTCAGAGAGCACCTTCTCAGACTGGGCCCCTCTCTCCTCCAGGGGAACAGGCCAGCAGGCTGATGATCATTCCGCCAGGCCAACCATATTCTTCTGATGCACGTCTTCATCTACAAAGGCAAGATAGGTTTTACTCAAATTGTGGTAGAGCATCGGGACCAGCAGAACACAGAATTCCTAATATGCCTCCTTTGGACTCTGATGTGCCTGATTCGCCTCTCCATGCTGAAAACCAAGCTACTGGCTCTGGCTCTGTGTTGGCACCTTTCCCTCCAGTCAGAGGTGCCTTGTTTCCAGTTGACCCAAGGAGTCAGTTCATGAGAAGAGGACCTTTTTTATTCCTCCACCTCTCCCAGGAAACTTGTCTGGGAACCTGGAGATTATTTTCCACCTGACCCGCCACCCACTCCATTTCCAATGCGAAGTGTCTATGCAGGGAGGGGGTTTTCCTCACAAAATCTTCCCCCAAGAGCTGGAATTCAGCCCTCTACACCCCCATTCTGAAAGTACAAGTGAGTTGCCTGAAGGGTTCCTTCCACCTGCAAATGAGCCTGTTACTCAACATCCAGAACCAAACAAGAAACCTCATGCTGTTGCTCTCTCTTCAAATGTAATTTGACTTATCTCTCATTTTTAGTTTTTAAGTAACTGCTTTTAGTTCAGTAATTGACTATACTTTGGCTCCAATTGAAGCTCAATGAAACAATAATTCTTAAGATAGTATTTTGTAAATAAAGATGGTTTACGTAGGAATCTTATGAGTAAATTATTCCTATTTTATGTTATTCCAGAGAACAGCATTTAATGTGATGAAGCCACTCTTACATAAACAAGAATGGGAGTTCTAGGTCCTTGTAATCTAGATGATGGAAATATCTTTTAAACTCCCAACAAAGAAGTGTATTTAGTATGACTGTAGCAATTGTAAAGTGACTTTAGGCTTAATGAAAAAGTGTCACTGATTTAGAGACTGGTTGGGCATTTCAGCTAGTTTTTCCATATCAAAATAACTAGAGTATGGGAGGACTAAAGGAGAGAACACAACTAAACATGTCAAGGAAACAGGATATCTCAACTACAAAGAAAAATGAATACCTCTTTTTAATATTGGTTGCTTAAACCTTGCATAGCTCTTGAGATACCATATTTCCTACATTAGATTCAAGTGAGTTATGAACTCCCATTTTGACCCCATATACAGATTGCACAATCACATTGTTTACACATCCACGTTTTTACAAAATGCCATGTTAGTAACTGTTGTATTCTGCTACCTTTTCTAGCCTCTACTATCCCCCCTCTCCTGCCCTCCCACTTCTCTCTCTATCCCGTCCGCTGTAATTTAACGTTTGGGAATTGGAACCCACACTTTAAACTCACTCTCCTCCCCTTTTTCCCTTCTGTCAAATTACTCATCATCTTCTTCTATTTCTCCTCCTCCTCCTCCTCTTCCTCCTCCTCCTTATACCTTTAATTCATTCATCATACACTCATGCATTGGTTCATTCATTCCTTTCACGTATGGTGTTGGGGATCCAACTCAGGACCTTTGAAAGTGTGAAGCCAGCACTCTAGTGCTGAGCCAAAACCCCAGCACCTGTCTTTTTGATTTTATGACTGTTTATATGAAATTCAGAATCTCATTCTGCTATGGTTCACTGATATGTGGATTGACCTAGTCCTTGTTTTCTGGGAGACTTTTGGAAAATATACATGAATTATTAGGAGGTTGAAATGAAGATACAAAGAGGACATTCCCCAATTTCTTATTCTTAGATTCCATACTCTGACTCTGCCTACCTACTGTAAAAACTTTTAAACTCTTACTCCCCATTTCTATATCATTGCCAACAAGTGAACTTTCACTGCCCTACAACAAACCAGAGAACTCACATTGAACCATGTTTCCCCAGTAGAGACCAAGACACAATACTTATTAAAAAAATACCCTAGTTATGAATTAGCAGGTAAAGCTTTATTTGAGTGTTAAATGTGCTCTAATTATGTGTTTGTGTGTGTGTTGATGTGTGTGGTGTGTGGGTGTGTGTGCTTGTGTGTAAAACAAGCACTGAGGTGTAAAATAAATGCAGGATTGCAACGGCCTTCTTAAAAATAAGAAGCAACTTTATCACATTTGAAGCCCAGTGAAGAATCTGCCTGATACTTAACCTACAATTAATTGAAATGTGAAAACTTCAGGCCTAGAAAAACAAAGCCAACATACATACTGCATCTAATCAGTCTGTCTCACCTGTTTTCTAATCACTCCTTTAAATAAACCTAAATTGCCAGCATAAAACATCAGTTGTTCTAATCGAATGGACGGATGTCCCCCGTCATGGGCTGTGTAAAATACATGGAGGATCCGGCACTGCTTGTTATCTAGAATGACTTCTGCCTGAACTACTATTGGAGAATGGTTGCTGATATACTGCGGTTCTTATACCAGTAAACTGGAATGAAGGTAATTTCAGGCTGCAAAAGAATAAATTGATTTTACTAACTGGTTTTTGGAAAACACTGCCATGAAAAATTATCAATATGTTCATAAAGGCATCTACATGTCTCTTCACAACGGTTTTACTCAATGGGGGAGGTGGTGAGGTCCGGATATAACTGAACTGTCCATTAGTAGGTAGAACAATATAATGGGAATCAGACTGCACATTCGGGTTTGAACTCAATCTACGTAACATGGATTCATCTCTGTGTAATAGGCCTGCTTCTGGAAAACACAATGTAGAGCTCCAAAAGCAGAACGATTCTTTCAGAATACCATGTTATGTTTGTAAATAGATAGACTAATAGATATAAAGGAATCAAAAATCTGAAAACGGTCTGGAAGTGTACATTTCAATAACTTACAATGTCAGTAGTGGGGGATTAATCGCAGATCAAGAAGACTGTGTCTGCATGCGAAATGGTTCAACTTTTGAAAGAGTTTTTTAAATGAAAATGGACAAAAAATTGAAAGGGTTACAGTAAGTGTTGAGGAGTGACTTGGCAAAAGGAGCACAGAGGTGAGAAAGAATTAAGTAGAGTTCAATAGAACCAGGTATAATTTCTGTACACATGACTCCATGAACAGGAGCAAAGGGGACACTTAAAGAAATCATAGGACTAAGGAGAGATCAGGATTAGGAGGGTTTGTACTAGTCTAGAAATGCTGACCTGAAAACCAATTACGTTTTCAACTCCTTCTTTGGAGGAACATTAGCTGTGCCGTGCTTTTCAAAAATGACTTGTCATAACTGATTTATGCCCATGTTAGCAACTCTTCTGAAATTACTTTGAAAGTAGACTAATGTGAGAGTTTCTCTTTAGAGATAATTCAAGTTACTTGCATAGGAAGTGGCAGCAGGTCTGGGGATGTTGTAGCTCAGTGGCAGTGACCTTGCCTAGCTAGGGGCTGGCCTGCCATGGACTTTCACCCCAAATATTTGCAAGAAAAGAAAAGGGAGGGAAGGGAGAGAGAAAGTTGGAAGGGAGGAAGGCAAAGTTGGAGGGATGCAGGGAGGTAGAAAAGAAGGAAGAAGAAAAGGAGAAAACCCAGGAAGGGAGGAAGGAAGCAAGGAAGGTAGGAAATAGGGAGAGCACAAGGGCAGGGAAAGGACTGAGTCACTCAAACAAAAGGCAAGGGACACAAAGACCAATATAGGCCATAAAAGCTGTTTGAACAGTTTAGTCAGCTTTAGAATTTGAGTGACATCAAACTGAATGTTATTATGACTGGATGGAATCTTCCTACTAACCCCGCCTTGGCCTGGCCTAAACCAAATCAAGGGGTGGGTGGCATGGAGAGGAATTCTCTCTGGCTGGAGTGGGAGGGATCTAAACCTGTGGCACATGAGGATGCACTCTGTAGGGAAGCGGACAACACTCCCCTGATGGGCAGTTGAGCACAACAAGGCTCCTGGGAGCCTTTGATCATGGCTCCCACCGCCATACGCCCACCACCCACCATACGCTCAGCCCCTGAAGGGGATCACAGTGGTCTGCTCCGTTGCCTGGTGCTGGTTGGAGTTCCTGACCAAACACCTGAGTGTCCACAGCCTGTGTTGGCCTGCCTGGGCAGGCTGTGGTTGTGGTGGCAAGAGCCAAAGCTGTCTTGGCGTGATGGAGGAGCCAAGGGCTGCCTCTCAGCCATCCTAGTGGGTGGTTCTGGAAGAAGCACCCCGGGTTGTGGCAGCATTGTCCGAAGACATGAAGCCAGGCCATCTTCCTTATGGCTTTCCTTGGGAGTTGGTGATGTGTACAGCTCTTGGATTTTTTGCTGTTCTCTCACTTTTCTGGAGAGGTTTTCAGTCGGTTCGTAGCAGGCTTTACGTGGGAAGAGAAAAAAGGCTGGCTCTAAATCTTGCTGGACTTATTGAGGCAAAATGTGGACTTCTTGAAAAAGTGAGCCTTGTTGAAAAAGAACATGAAGGCTTAGAATCATCTTTAAAGGATTGCAGGTTTGAGAAGGGTTCAAGAGAAGCACAACAGCTGGAGGCAACCGATGAAAAGCTGCATAGGCCCGAATCCAGCCATGGCGATGAAATGCTCTTTCTAGAGGAAGGGCTCAAAGCACAGAAGGCTCAACATGGTCAACAGGATGAAACGATGGCGCATCTATCAAGAAGGATACAGTCCCTCCAAGGTGAATCTGAATCCCTCAGATCACAAATAGCTGAAGCTAAAACAAACTGGAGACTCTTTCAAGTGAATGAGGAAGAACAGAAGCTGGCAATCAAAGAGGTTTTGAATGAAGGAGCCCTACTTCCGCCAACGCAGAGACCAACAATACAAGGAGAAGCTGAAGCACAGAGGGAACAAGGAGGTGTCCAATATAAAGCAAAAATCATATTAGAGGACTCTAAAGTAGCTGGAGAACAAGTTCTAGGGGACACAGAAAATCACATGGAGTCTCTGAGTGAATGCTTGCTGAAGATGAAGGATAGATCTTCTCCAAGCCTGGGAGCCCAAAGGGATGGTGGTCACCTGGAACTGGGAAAGACGAGTGAACCCGAAATTGGTGCTCACTTGGAGGATGAGTCCAAAGGAACTTTGAGGAACCTGGTTTATGGTGATAAGCTAAAGGCCTCCTTAGAAATCTTGGAAGGAGGAAGAAATCCAAAATGTACTTTCTCATCTGAAGTGGAGAAAACCACGGAAGACCTTACAGAACACCTTAAAAGTCTGCAGGCTGAACAGGCATCCTTGCAGTCAGAAAATGCACAGCTGCAAAGTGAGAATGAGACCCTACAGAAGAACTTTAAAGTCATGATGGAACGCTATCCAGAAAATATGATGAAACTGCACAGGAAATTAAGAGTGGAGGAAAACTGCCGTGTGGAGCAAAAGGAGAAACTTTCCAAAGTCGAAGAAAAGATGAGCCATACAATAAAAGAGCTGGAGACCTAACGAAAGAGAGCCCAATATCTTGAAGAACAATTGCAGAGTACCATTCGTTCCTGTCTGGGGAAGATTATTTCCTCTGAGAAAGAAGCACATGCTAGTGAGTTGGCAGCTCGGATTGCAGAAAGAAACCTCAGTTATTTCAGGAAACAAAATGCACGCAACAGACAGAAATTAACTGAGAAGGAGCTTAGATTTGAACTTGTAGAAAAAGATCCCTATGATGCACTGGATGTTTCCAACTCAGCAATGGGCAGAAAGCCTTCTCCAAATGGGCCCTCACCAATAGGTCACCCTTCATCTGAAAGGAGACCTCCTCATTTTGAAAAGAGTGGTTCACTCACACTCTCACCTTTCACTCCATTGGGAGGAGGACGAGGGTCAAGGGGCCCTGGAGAATCCTCTGGACCATGCGACTAGCAGTAAAGGAAGAGAATCCAGCTGTCATAAGTTCACTGATTTTCAGAGAGCACCTTCTCAGACTGGGCCCCTCTCTCCTCCAGGGGAACAGGCCAGCAGGCTGATGATCCCTCCGCCCGGCCAACCATATTCTTCTGATGCACGTCTTCCTCTACAAAGGCAATATAGGTTTTACTCAAATTGTGGTAGAGCATCGGGACCAGCAGAACACAGAATTCCTAATATGCCTCCTTTGGACTCTGATGTGCCTGATTCACCTCTCCATGCTGAAAACCAAGCAACTGGCTCTGGCTCTGTGTTGGCACCTTTCCCTCCAGTCAGAGGTGCCTTGTTTCCAGTTGACCCAAGGAGTCAGTTCATGAGAAGAGGACCTTTTTTTTCCTCCACCTCTCCCAGGAAACTTGTCTGGGAACCTGGAGATTATTTTCCACCTGACCGGCCACCCACTCCATTTCCAATGCGAAGTGTCTATGCAGGGAGGGGGTTTTCCTCACAAAATCTTCCCCCAAGAGCTGGAATTCAGCCATCTACACCCCCATTCTGAAAGTGCAAGTGAGTTGCCTGAAGGGTTCCTTCCACCTGCAAATGAGCCTGTTACTCAACATCCAGAACCAAACAAGAAACCTCATGCTGTTGCTCTCTCTTCAAATGTAATTTGACTTATCTCTCATTTTTAGTTTTTAAGTAACTGGTTTTAGTTCAGTAATTGTCTATACTTTGGCTCCAATTGAAGCTCAATGAAACAATAATTCTTAAGATAGTATTTTGTAAATAAAGATGGTTTACGTAGGAATCTTATGAGTAAATTATTCCTATTTTATGTTATTCCAGAGAACAGCATTTAATCTGATGAAGCCACTCTTACATAAACAAGAATGGGAGTTCTAGGTCCGTGTAATCTAGATGATGGAAATATCTTTTAAACTCCCAACAAAGAAGTGTATTTAGTATGACTGTAGCAATTGTAAAGTGACTTTAGGCTTAATGAAAAAGTGTCAGTGATTTAGAGACTGGTTGGGCATTTCAGCTAGTTTTTCCATATCAGAATAACTAGAGCATGGGAGGACTAAAGGAGAGAACACAACTAAACATGTCAAGGAAACAGGAGATCTCAACTACAAAGAAAAATGAAGACCTCTTTTTTATATTGGTTGCTTAAAACATTACATAGCTCTTGAGATACCATATTTCCTACATTAGATTCAAGTGAGTGATGAACTCCCATTTTGACCCCATATACAGATTGCACAATCACATTGTTTACACATCCACGTTTTTACAAAATGCCATGTTAGTAACTGTTGTATTCTGCTACCTTTTCTAGCCTCTACTATCCCCCCTCTCCTGCCCTCCCATCTTCTCTCTCTATCCCGTCCGCTGTAATTTAACGTTTGGGAATTGGAACCCACACTTTAAACTCACTCTCCTCCCCTTTTTCCCTTCTGTCAAATTACTCATCATCTTCTTCTATTTCTCCTCCTCCTCCTCCTCTTCCTCCTCCTCCTTATACCTTTAATTCATTCATCATACACTCATGCATTGGTTCATTCATTCCTTTCACGTATGGTGTTGGGGATCCAACTCAGGACCTTTGAAAGTGTGAAGCCAGCACTCTAGTGCTGAGCCAAAACCCCAGCACCTGTCTTTTTGATTTTATGACTGTTTATATGAAATTCAGAATCGCATTCTGCTATGGTTCACTGATATGTGGATTGACCTAGTCCTTGTTTTCTGGGAGACTTTTGGAAAATATACATGAATTATTAGGAGGTTGAAATGAAGATACAAAGAGGACATTCCCCAATTTCTTATTCTTAGATTCCATACTCTCACTCTGCCTACCTACTGTAAAAACTTTTAAACTCTTACTCCTCATTTCTATATCATTGCCAACAAGTGAACGTTCACTGCCCTACAACAAACCAGAGAACTCACATTGAACCATGTTTCCCCAGTAGAGACCAAGACACAATACTTATTAAAAAAATACCCTAGTTATGAATTAGCAGGTAAAGCTTTATTTGAGTGTTAAATGTGCTCTAATTATGTGTTTGTGTGTGTGTTGATGTGTGTGGTGTGTGGGTGTGTGTGCTTGTGTGTAAAACAAGCACTGAGGTGTAAAATAAATGCAGGATTGCAACGGCCTTCTTAAAAATAAGAAGCAACTTTATCACATTTGAAGCCCAGTGAAGAATCTGCCTGATACTTAACCTACAATTAATTGAAATGTGAAAACTTCAGGCCTAGAAAAACAAAGCCAACATACATACTGCATCTAATCAGTCTGTCTCACCTGTTTTCTAATCACTCCTTTAAATAAACCTAAATTGCCAGCATAAAACATCAGTTGTTCTAATCGAATGGAAGGATGTCCCCCGTCATGGGCTGTGTAAAATACATGGAGGATCCGGCACTGCTTGTTATCTAGAATGACTTCTGCCTGAACTACTATTGGAGAATGGTTGCTGATATACTGCGGTTCTTATACCAGTAAACTGGAATGAAGGTAATTTCAGGCTGCAAAGGAATAAATTGATTTTACTAACTGGTTTTTGGAAAACACTGCCATGAAAAATTATCAATATGTTCATAAAGGCATCTACATGTCTCTTCACAAGGGTTTTACTCAATGGGGGAGGTGGTGAGGTCTGGATATAACTGAACTGTCCATTAGTAGGTAGGACAATATAATGGGAATCAGAGTGCACATTCCGGTTTGAACTCAATCTAGGTAACATGGATTCATCTCTGTGTAATAGGCCTGCTTCTGGAAAACACAATGTAGAGCTCCAAAAGCAGAATGATTCTTTCAGAATACCATGTTATGTTTGTAAATAGATAGACAGATAGATATACAGGAATCAAAAATCTGAAAACGGTCTGGAAGTGTACATTTCAATAACTTACAATGTCAGTAGTGGGGGATTAATAGCAGATCAAGAAGACTGTGTCTGCATGCGAAATGGTTCAATTTTTGAAAGAGTTTTTTAAATGAAAATGGACAAAAAATTGAAAGGGTTACAGTAAGTGTTGAGGAGTGACTTGGCAAAAGGAGCACAGAGGTGAGAAAGAATTAAGTAGAGTTCAATAGAACCAGGTATAATTTCTGTACACATGACTCCATGAACAGGAGCAAAGGGGACACTTAAAGAAATCATAGGACTAAGGAGAGATCAGGATTAGGAGGGTTTGTACTAGTCTAGAAATGCTGACCTGAAAACCAATTAAGTTTTCAACTCCTTCTTTGGAGGAATATTAGCTGTGCCGTGCTTTTCAAAAATGACTTGTCATAACTGATTTATGCCCATGTTAGCAACTCTTCTGAAATTACTTTGAAAGTAGACTAATGTGAGAGTTTCTCTTTAGAGATAATTCAAGTTACTTGCATAGGAAGTGGCAGCAGGTCTGGGGATGTTGTAGCTCAGAGGCAGTGACCTTGCCTAGCTTGGGGCTGGCCTGCCATGGACTTTCACCCCAAACACTTGCAAGAAAAGAAAAGGGAGGGAAGGGAGAGAGAAAGTTGGAAGGGAGGAAGGCAAAGTTGGAGGGATGCAGGGAGGTAGAAAAGAAGGAAGAAGAAAAGGAGAAAACCCAGGAAGGGAGGAATGAAGCAAGGAAGGTAGGAAATAGGGAGAGCACAAGGGCAGGGAAAGGACTGAGTCACTCAAACAAAAGGCAAGAGACACAAAGACCAATAGAGGCCATAAAAGCTGTTTGAACAGTTTAGTCAGCTTTAGAATTTGAGTGACATCAAACTGAATGTTATTATGACTGGATGGAATCTTCCTACTAACCCCGCCTTGGCCTGGCCTAAACCAAATCAAGGGGTGGGCGGCATGGAGAGGAATTCTCTCTGGCTGGAGTGGGAGGGACCTAAACCTGTGGCACATGAGGATGCACTGGGTAGGGAAGCGGACAAGACTCCCCTGATGGGCAGTTGAGCACAACAAGGCTCCTGGGAGCCTTTGATCATGGCTCCCACCGCCATACGCCCACCACCCTCCATACGCTCAGCCCCTGAAGGGGATCACAGTGGTCTGCTCCGTTGTCCGGTGCAGGTTGGAGTTCCTGACCAAACACCTGAGTGTCCACAGCCTGTGTTGGCCTGCCTGGGCAGGCTGTGGTTGTGGTGGCAAGAGCCAAAGCTGTCTTGGCGTGATGGAGGAGCCAAGGGCTGCCTCTCAGCCATCCTAGTGGGTGGTTCTGGAAGAAGCACCCAGGGTTGTGGCAGCATTGTCCGAAGACATGAAGCCAGGCCATCTTCCTTATGGCTTTCCTTGGGAGTTGGTGGTGTGTACAGCTCTTGGATTTTTTGCTGTTCTCTCACTTTTCTGGAGAGGTTTTCAGTCGGTTCGTAGCAGGCTTTATGTGGGAAGAGAAAAAAGGCTGGCTCTAAATCTTGCTGGACTTATTGAGGCAAAATGTGGACTTCTTGAAAAAGTGAGCCTTGTTGAAAAAGAACATGAAGGCTTAGAATCATCTTTAAAGGATTGCAGGTTTGAGAAGGGTTCAAGAGAAGCACAACAGCTGGAGGCATTTGACGAAAAGCTGCATAGGTCCGAATCCAGCCATGGCGTTGAAATGCTCTTTCTAGAAGAAGAGCTCAAAGCACAGAAGGCTCAACATGGTCAACAGGATGAAACGATGGCGCATCTATCAAGAAGGATACAGTCCCTCCAAGGTGAATCTGAATCCCTCAGATCACAAATAGCTGAAGCTAAAACAAACTGGAGACTCTTTCAAGTGAATGAGGAAGAACTGAAGCTGGCAATCAAAGAGGTTTTGAATGAAGGAGCCCTACTTTCGCCAACGCAGAGACCAACAATACAAGGAGAAGCTGAAGCACAGAGGAAACAAGGAGGTGTCCAATATAAAGCAAAAATCATATTAGAGGAGTCTAAAGTAGCTGGAGAACAAGTTCTAAGGGTCACAGAAAATCACATGGAGTCTCTGAGTGAATGCTTGCTGAAGATGAAAGATAGATCTTCTCCAAGCCTGGGAGCCCAAAGGGATGGTGGTCACCTGGAACTGGGAAAGACGAGTGAACCCGAAATTCGTGCTCACTTGGAGGATGAGACCAAAGGAGCTTTGAGGAACCTGGTTTATGGTGATAAGCTAAAGGCCTCCTTAGAAATCTTGGAAGGAGGAAGAAATCCAAAATGTACTTTCTCATCTGAAGTGGAGAAAACCACGGAAGAAATTACAGAACAACTTAAAAGTCTGCAGACTGAACAGGCATACTTGCAGTCAGAAAATGCACAGCTGCAAAGTGAGAATGAGACCCTACAGAAGAACTTTCAAGTCATGATGGAACGCTATCAAGAAAATATGATGAAACTGCACAGGAAATTAAGAGTGGAGGAAAACTGCCGTGTGGAGCAAAAGGAGAAACTTTCCAAAGTCGAAGAAAAGATGAGCCATACAATAAAAGAGCTGGGGACCTACAGAAAGAGAGCCCAATATCTTGAAGAACAATTGCAGAGTACCATTCGTTCCTGTCTGGGGAAGATTATTTCCTCTGAGAAAGAAGCACATGCTAGTGAATTGGCAGCTCGGATTGCTGAAAGAAACCTCAGTTATTTCAGGAAACAAAATGCACGCAACAGACAGAAATTAACTGAGAAGGAGCTTAGATTTGAACTTGTAGAAAAAGATCCCTATGATGCACTGGATGTTTCCAACTCAGCAATGGGCAGAAAGCCTTCTCCAAATGGGCCCTCACCAATAGGTCACCCTTCATCTGAAAGGAGACCTCCTCATTTTGAAAAGAGTGGTCCACTCACACTCTCACCTTTCACTCCAGTGGGAGGAGGAAGAGGGTCAAGGGGCCCTGGAGAATCCTCTGGACCATGCGACTAGCAGTAAAGGAAGAGAATCCAGCTGTCATAAGTTCACTGATTTTCAGAGAGCACCTTCTCAGACTGGGCCCCTCTCTCCTCCAGGGGAACAGGCCAGCAGGCTGATGATCCCTCCGCCAGGCCAACCATATTCTTCTGATGCACGTCTTCCTCTACAAAGGCAAGATAGGTTTTACTCAAATTGTGGTAGAGCATCGGGACCAGCAGAACACAGAATTCCTAATATGCCTCCTTTGGACTCTGATGTGCCTGATTCACCTCTCCATGCTGAAAACCAAGCAACTGGCTCTGGCTCTGTGTTGGCACCTTTCCCTCCAGTCAGAGGTGCCTTGTTTCCAGATGACCCAAGGAGTCAGTTCATGAGAAGAGGACCTTTTTTTTCCTCCACCTCTCCCAGGAAACTTGTCTGGGAACCTGGAGATTATTTTCCAACTGACCCGCCACCCACTCCATTTCCAATGCAAAGTGTCTATGCAGGGAGGGGGTTTTCCTCACAAAATCTTCCCCCAAGAGCTGGAATTCAGCTCTCTACACCCCCATTCTGAAAGTACAAGTGAGTTGCCTGAAGGGTTCCTTCCCCCTGCAAATGAGCCTGTTACTCAACATCCAGAACCAAACAAGAAACCTCATGCTGTTGCTCTCTCTTCAAATGTAATTTGACTTATCTCTCATTTTTAGTTTTTAAGTAACTGCTTTTAGTTCAGTAATTGACTATACTTTGGCTCCAATTGAAGCTCAATGAAACAATAATTCTTAAGATAGTATTTTGTAAATAAAGATGGTTTACGTAGGAATCTTATGAGTAAATTATTCCTATTTTATGTTATTCCAGAGAACAGCATTTAATCTGATGAAGCCACTCTTACATAAACAAGAATGGGAGTTCTAGGTCCTTGTAATCTAGATGATGGAAATATCTTTTAAACTCCCAACAAAGAAGTGTATTTAGTATGACTGTAGCAATTGTAAAGTGACTTTAGGCTTAATGAAAAAGTGTCACAGATTTAGAGACTGGTTGGGCATTTCAGCTAGTTTTTCCATATCAGAATAACTAGAGGATGGGAGGACTAAAGGAGACAACACAACTAAACATGTCAAGGAAACCGGAGATCTCAACTACAAAGAAAAATGAAGACCTCTTTTTTATATTGGTTGCTTAAAACCTTACATAGCTCTTGAGATACCATATTGCCTACATTAGATTCAAGTGGGTTATGAACTCCCATTTTGACACCATATACAGATTGCACAATCACATTGTTTACACATCCACGTTTTTACAAAATGCCATGTTAGTAACTGTTGTATTCTGCTACCTTTTCTAGCCTCTACTATCCCCCCTCTCCTGCCCTCCCATCTTCTCTCTCTATCCCGTCCGCTGTAATTTAATGTTTGGTAATTGGAAACCACACTTTAAACTCACTCTCCTCCCCTTTTTCCCTTCTGTCAAAATACTCATCATCTTCTTCTATTTCTCCTCCTCCTCCTCCTCTTCCTCCTCCTCCTTATACCTTTAATTCATTCATCATACACTCATGCATTGGTTCATCCATTCCTTTCACGTATGGTGTTGGGGATCCAACTCAGGACCTTTGAAAGTGTGAAGCCAGCACTCTAGTGCTGAGCCAAAACCCCAGCACCTGTCTTTTTGATTTTATGACTGTTTATATGAAATTCAGAATCACATTCTGCTATGGTTCACTGATATGTGGATTGACCTAGTCCTTGTTTTCTGGGAGACTTTTGGAAAATATACATGAATTATTAGGAGGTTGAAATGAAGAACAAAGAGGAAATTCACCAATATCTTATTCTTAGATTCCATACTCTGACTCTGCATACCTACTGTAAAAACTTTTAAACTCTTACTCCCCATTTCTATATCATTGCCAACAAGTGAACGTTCACTGCCCTACAACAAACCAGAGAACTCACATTGAACCATGTTTCCCCAGTAGAGACCAAGACACAATACTTATTAAAAAAATACCCTAGTTATGAATTAGTAGGTAAAGCTTTATTTGAGTGTTAAATGTGATCTAATTATGTGTTTGTGTGTGTGTTGATGTGTGTGGTAAGTGGGTGTGTGTGCTTCTGTGTAAAAACAAGCACTGAGGTGTAAATTAAATGCAGGATTGCAACGGCCTTCTTAAAAATAAGAAGCAACTTTATCACATTTGAAGCCCAGTGAAGAATCTGCCTGATACTTAACATACAATTAATTGCAATGTGAAAACTTCAGGCCTTGAAAAACAAAGCCAACACACATACTGAATCTAATCAGTCTGTCTCACCTGTTTTCTAATCACTCCTTTAAATAAACCTAAATTGCCATCATAAAACATCAGTTGTTCTAAACGATGGACGGATATCCCCTGTCATGGTCTGTGTAAAATACATGGAGGATCCGGCACTCATTGTTATCTTGAATGACTTCTGCCTGAGCTACTATTGGAGAGTTGTGGCTGATATACTGCCGTTCTTATACCAGTAAACTGAAATGAAGGTAAATTCAGGCTGCAAAGGAATAAATTGATTTTACTAACTGGTTTTTGGAAAACACGGCCATGAAAAATTATCAATATGTTCATAAAGGCATCTACATGTCTCTTCACAAGGGTTTTACGTAATGTGGGAGGTGGTGAGGTCTGGATATACCTGAAGTTTCCATTAGTATGTACAACAATATAATGGAAATCAGAGTGCACATTCCGGTTTGAACGCAATCTAGGTAACATGGATTCATCTCTGTGTAATAGGCCTGCTTCTGAAAAACACAACGTAGAGCTCCAAAAGCAGAACGATTCTTTCAGAATACCATGTTACGTTTGTAAATAGATAGACAGATAGATATACAGAAATCAAAAATCTGAAAACGGTCTGGAAGTGTACATTTCAATAACTTACAATGTCAGTAGTGGGAGATTAATAGCAGATCAAGAAGACTGTGTCTGCATGCGAAATGGTTCAATTTTTGAAAGAGTTTTTTAAATGAAAATGGACAAAAAATTGAAAGGGTTACAGTAAGTGTTGAGGAGTGACTTGGCAAAAGGAGCACAGAGGTGAGAAAGAATTAAGTAGAGTTCAATAGAACCAGGTATAATTTCTGTACACATGACTCCATGAACAGGAGCAAAGGGGACACTTAAAGAAATCATAGGACTAAGGAGAGATCAGGATTAGGAGGGTTTGTACTAGTCTAGAAATGCTGACCTGAAAACCAATTAAGTTTTCAACTCCTTCTTTGGAGGAACCTTAGCTGTGCCGTGCTTTTCAAAAATGACTTGTCATAACTGATATATGCCCATGTTAGCAACTCTTCTGAACTTACTTTGAAAGTAGACTAATGTGAGAGTTTCTCTTTAGAGATAATTCAAGTTACTTGCATAGGAAGTAGCAGCAGGTCTGGGGATGTTGTAGCTCAGTGGCAGTGACCTTGCCTAGCTTGGGGCTGGCCTGCCATGGACTTTCACCCCAAACACTTGCAAGAAAAGAAAAGGGAGCGAAGGGAGAGAGAAAGTTGGAAGAGAGGAAGGCAAAGTTGGAGGGATGCAGGGAGGTAGAAAAGAAGGAAGAAGAAAAGGAGAAAACCCAGGAAGGGAGGAAGGAAGCAAGGAAGGTAGGAAATAGGGAGAGCACAAGGGCAGGGAAAGGACTGAGTCACTCAAACAAAAGGCAAGGGACACAAAGACCAATATAGGCCATAAAAGCTGTTTGAACAGTTTAGTCAGCTTTAGAATTTGAGTGACATCAAACTGAATGTTATTATGACTGGATGGAATCTTCCTACTAACCCCGCCTTGGCCTGGCCTAATCCAAATCAAGGGGTGGGTGGCATGGAGAGGAATTCTCTCTGGCTGGAGTGGGAGGGACCTAAACCTGTGGCACATGAGGATGCACTGGGTAGGGAAGCGGACAAGACTCCCCTGATGGGCAGTTGAGCACAACAAGGCTCATGGGAGCCTTTGATCATGGCTCCCACTGCCATACGCCCACCACCCACCATACGCTCAGCCCCTGAAGGGGATCACAGTGGTCTGCTCCGTTGCCTGGTGCAGGTTGGAGTTCCTGACCAAACACCTGAGTGTCCACAGCCTGTGTTGGCCTGCCTGGGCAGGCTGTGGTTGTGGTGGCAAGAGCCAAAGCTGTCTTGGTGTGATGGAGGAGCCAAGGGCTGCCTCTCAGCCATCCTAGTGGGTGGTTCTGGAAGAAGCACCCAGGGTTGTGGCAGCATTGTCCGAAGACATGAAGCCAGGCCATCTTCCTTATGGCTTTCCTTGGGAGTTGGTGATGTGTACAGCTCTTGGATTTTTTGCTGTTCTCTCACTTTTCTTGAGAGGTTTTCAGTCGGTTCGTAGCAGGCTTTACGTGGGAAGAGAAAAAAGGCTGGCTCTAAATCATGCTGGACTTATTGAGGCAAAATGTGGACTTCTTGAAAAAGTGAGCCTTGTTGAAAAAGAACATGAAGGCTTAGAATCATCTTTAAAGGATTGCAGGTTTGAGAAGGGTTCAAGGGAAGCACACAGCTGGAGGCAACCGACGAAAAGCTGCATAGGCCCGAATCCAGCCATGGCGTTGAAATGCTCTTTCTAGAAGAAGAGCTCAAAGCACAGAAGGCTCAACAAGGACAACAGGATGAAACGATGGCGCATCTATCAAGAAGGATACAGTCCCTCCAAGGTGAATCTGAATCCCTGAGATCACAAATAGCTGAAGCTAAAACAAACTGGAAACTCTTTCAAGTGAATGAGGAAGAACTGAAGCTGGCAATCAAAGAGGTTTTGAATGAAGGATCCCTACTTCCGCCAACGCAGAGACCAACAATACAAGGAGAAGATGAAGCAGAGAGGGAACAAGGAGGTGTCCAATATAAAGCAAAAATCATATTAGAGGACTCTAAAGTAGCTGGAGAACAAGTTCTAAGGGACACAGAAAATCACATGGAGTCTCTGAGTGAATGCTTGCTGAAGACGAAGGATAGATCTTCTCCAAGCCTGGGAGCCCAAAGGGATGGTGGTCACCTGGAACTGGGAAAGACGAGTGAACCCGAAATTGTTGCTCACTTGGAGGATGAGTCCAAAGGAGCTTTGAGGAACCTGGTTTATGGTGATAAGCTAAAGGCCTCCTTAGAAATCTTGGAATGAGGAAGAAATCAAAAATGTACTTTCTCATCTGAAGTGGAGAAAACCACAGAAGACCTTACAGAACACCTTAAAAGTCTGCAGACTGAACAGGCATCCTTGCAGTCAGAAAATGCACAGCTGCAAAGTGAGAATGAGACCCTACAGGAGAACTTTAAAGTCATGATGGAACGCTATCAAGAAAATATGATGAAACTGCACAGGAAATTAAGAGTGGAGGAAAACTACCGTGTGGAGCAAGAGGAGAAACTTTCCAAAGTCGAATAAAAGATGAGCCATACAATAAAAGAGCTGGAGACCTACCGAAAGAGAGCCCAATATCTTGAAGAACAACTGCAGAGTACCATTCGTTCCTGTCTGGGGAAGATTATTTCCTCTGAGAAAGAAGCAGATGCTAGTGAGTTGGCAGCTCGGATTGCTGAAAGAAACCTCAGTTATTTCAGGAAGCAAAATGCACGCAACAGACAAAAATTAACTGAGAAGGAGCTTAGATTTGAACTTGTAGAAAAAGATCCCTATGATGCACTGGATGTTTCCAACCCAGCAGTGGGCAGAAAGCCTTCTCCAAATGAGCCCTCACCAATAGTTCACCATTCATCTGAAAGGAGACCTCCTCATTTTGAAAAGAGTGGTCCACTCACAGTCTCACCATTCACTCCAGTGGGAGGAGGAAGAGGGTCAAGGGGCCCTGGAGAATCCTCTGGACCATGCGACTAGCAGTAAAGGAAGAGAATCCAGCTGTCATAAGTTCACTGATTTTCAGAGAGCACCTTCTCAGACTGGGCCCCTCTCTCCTCCAGGGGAACAGGCCAGCAGGCTGATGATCCCTCCGCCAGGCCAACCATATTCTTCTGATGCACGTCTTCCTCTACAAAGGCAAGATAGGTTTTACTCAAATTGTGGTAGAGCATCGGGACCAGCAGAACACAGAATTCCTAATATGCCTCCTTTGGACTCTGATGTGCCTGACTCACCTCTCCATGCTGAAAACCAAGCAACTGGCTCTGGCTCTGTGTTGGCACCTTTCTCTCCAGTCAGAGGTGCCTTGATTCCAGTTGACCCAAGGAGTCAGTTCATGAGAAGAGGACCTTTTTTTTCCTCCACCTCTCCCAGGAAACTTGTCTGGGAACCTGGAGAATATTTTCCACCTGACCCGCCACCCACTGCATTTCCAATGCAAAGTGTCTATGCAGGGAGGGGGTTTTCCTCAGAAAATATTCCCCCATGAGCTGGAATTCAGCCCTCTTCACCCCCATTCTGAAAGTACAAGTGAGTTGCCTGAAGGGTTCCATCAACCTGCAAATGAGCCTGTTACTCAACATCCAGAACCAAACAAAAACCTCAAGCTCTTGCTCTCTCTTCAAATGTTATTTGACTTATCTCTCATTTTTAGTTTTTACGTAACTGCTTTTAGGTCAGTAATTAACTATACTTTGGCTCCAATTGAAGCTCAATGAAACAATAATTCTTAAGATAGTATTTTGTAAATAAAGATGGTTTACGTAAGAATCTAATGAGTAAATTATTCCTATTTTATGTTATTCCAGAGAACAGCATTTAATCTGATGAAGCCACTCTTACATAAACAAGAATGGGAGTTCTAGGTACTTGTAATCTAGCTGATAGAAATATCTTTTAAACTCCCAACAAAGAAGTGTATTTAGTATGACTGTAGCAATTTTAAAGTGACTTTAGGCTTAATGAAAAAGTGTCACTGATTTAGAGACTGGTTGGGCATTTCAGCTAGTTTTTCCATATCAGAATAACTAGAGCATGTGAGGCCTAAAAAAGAGAACACAACTAAACATGTCAAGGAAACAGGAGATCTCAACTACAAAGAAAAATGAAGACCTCTTTTTTATATTGGTTGTTTAAAACCTTACATAGCTCTTGAGATACCATATTTCCTACATTAGATTCAAGTGAGTTATGAACTCCCATTTTGACCCCATATACAGATTGCACAATCACATTGTTTACACATCCATGTTTTTACAAAATGCCATGTTAGTAACTGTTGTATTCTGTTACCTTTTCTAGCCTCTACTATCCCCCCTCTCCTGCCCTCCCAACTTCTCTCTCTATCCCGTCTGCTGTAATTTAACATTTGGGAAATGGAAACCACACTTTAAACTCACTCTCCTCCCCTTTTTCCCTTCTGTCAAATTACTGATCATCTTCTTCTATTTCTCCTCCTCCTCCTCCTCTTCCTCCTCCTCCTCTTTATACCTTTAATTCATTCATCATACACTCATGCATTGGTTCATTCATTCCTTTCACATATGGTGTTGGGGATCCAACTCAGGACCTTTGAAAGTGTGACGCCAGCACTCTTGTGCTGAGCCAAAACCCCAGCACCCGTCTTTTTGATTTTATGACTGTTTATATGAAATTCAGAATCGCATTCTGCTATGGTTCACTGATATGTGGATTGACCTAGTCCTTGTTTTCTGGGAGACTTTTGGAAAATATACATGAATTATTAGAAGGTTGAAATGAAGAAACAAAGCGGAAATTCCCCAAATTCTTATTCTTAGATTCCATACTCTGACTCTGCCTACCTACTGTAAAAACTTTTAAACTCTTACTCCCCATTTCTATATCATTGCCTACAAGTGAACGTTCACTGCCCTACAACAGACCAGAGAACTCACATTGAACCATGTTTCCCCAGTAGAGACCAAGACACAATCCATATTAAAAAGATACCCTAGTTATGAATTAGTAGGTAAAGCTTTATTTGAGTGTTAAATATGCTCTAATTATGTGTTTGTGTGTTTGTTGATGTGTGTGGTGTGTGGGTGTGTGTGCTTCTGTGTAAAACAAGCACTGAGGTGTAAAATAAATGCAGGATTGCAACTTCCTTCTTAAAAATAAGAAGCAACTTTATCACATTTGAAGCCCAGTGAAGAATCTGCCTGATACTTAACCTACAATTAATTGCAATGTGAAAACTTCAGGCCTAGAAAAACAAAGCCAACATATATACTGAATCTAATCAGTCTGTCTCACCTGTTTTCTAATCACTCCTTTAAATAAACCTAAATTGCCAGCATAAAACATCAGTTGTTCTAAACGAGTGGACGGATGTCCCCGGTCATGGGCTGTGTAAAATACATGGAGGATCCGGCACAGCTTGTTATCTAGAATGACTTCTGCCTGAACTACTATTGGAGAATGGTTGCTGATATACTGCGGTTCTTATACCAGTAAACTGGAATGAAGGTAATTTCAGGCTGCAAAGGAATAAATTGATTTCACTAACTGGTTTTTGGAAAACACTGCCATGAAAAATTATCAGTATGTTCACAAAGGCATCTACATGTCTCTTCACAAGTGTTTTACTCAATGGGGGAGGTGGTGAGGTCTGGATATAACTGAACTGTCCATTAGTAGGTAGGACAATATAATGGGAATCAGAGGGCACATTCCGGTTTGAACTCAATCTAGGTAACATGGATTCATCTCTGTGTAATAGGCCTGCTTCTGGAAAACACAATGTAGAGCTCCAAAAGCAGAACGATTCTTTCAGAATACCATGTTATGTTTGTAAATAGATAGACAGATAGATATACAGGAATCAAAAATCTGAAAACGGTCTGGAAGTGTACATTTCAATAACTTACAATGTCAGTAGTGGGGGATTAATAGCAGATCAAGAAGACTGTGTCTGCATGCGAAATGGTTCAATTTTTGAAAGAGTTTTTTAAATGAAAATGGACAAAAAATTGAAAGGGTTACAGTAAGTGTTGAGGAGTGACTTGGCAAAAGGAGCACAGAGGTGAGAAAGAATTAAGTAGAGTTCAATAGAACCAGGTATAATTTCTGTACACATGACTCCATGAACAGGAGCAAAGGGGACACTTAAAGAAATCATAGGACTAAGGAGAGATCAGGATTAGGAGGGTTTGTACTAGTCTAGAAATGCTGACCTGAAAACCAATTACGTTTTCAACTCCTTCTTTGGAGGAACATTAGCTGTGCCGTGCTTTTCAAAAATGACTTGTCATAACTGATTTATGCCCATGTTAGCAACTCTTCTGAAATTACTTTGAAAGTAGACTAATGTGAGAGTTTCTCTTTAGAGATAATTCAAGTTACTTGCATAGGAAGTGGCAGCAGGTCTGGGGATGTTGTAGCTCAGCGGCAGTGACCTTGCCTAGCTAGGGGCTGGCCTGCCATGGACTTTCACCCCAAATATTTGCAAGAAAAGAAAAGGGAGGGAAGGGAGAGAGAAAGTTGGAAGGGAGGAAGGCAAAGTTGGAGGGATGGAGGGAGGTAGAAAAGAAGGAAGAAGAAAAGGAGAAAACCCAGGAAGGGAGGAAGGAAGCAAGGAAGGTAGGAAATAGGGAGAACACAAGGGCAGGGAAAGGACTGAGTCACTCAAACAAAAGGCAAGGGACACAAAGACCAATATAGGCCATAAAAGCTGTTTGAACAGTTTAGTCAGCTTTAGAATTTGAGTGACATCAAACTGAATGTTATTATGACTGGATGGAATCTTCCTACTAACCCCGCCTTGGCCTGGCCTAAACCAAATCAAAAGGTGGGTGGCATGGAGAGGAATTCTCTCTGGCTGGAGTGGGAGGGACCTAAACCTGTGGCACTTGAGGATGCACCGGGTAGGGAAGCGGACAAGACTCCCCTGATGGGCAGTTGAGCACAACAAGGCTCCTGGGAGCCTTTGATCATGGCTCCCACCGCCATACGCCCACCACCCACCATACGCTCAGCCCCTGAAGGGGATCACTGTGGTCTGCTCCGTTGCCTGGTGCAGGTTGGAGTTCCTGACCAAACACCTGAGTGTCCACAGCCTGTGTTGGCCTGCCTGGGCAGGCTGTGGTTGTGGTGGCAAGAGCCAAAGCTGTCTTCGTGTGATGGAGGAGCCAAGGGCTGCCTCTCAGCCATCCTAGTGGGTGGTTCTGGAAGAAGCACCCAGGGTTGTGGCAGCGTTCTCCGAAGACATGAAGCCAGCCCATCTTCCTTATGGCTTTCCTTGGGAGTTGGTGATGTGTACAGCTCTTGGATTTTTTGCTGTTCTCTCACTTTTCTGGAGAGGTTTTCAGTCGGTTCGTAGCAGGCTTTACGTGGGAAGAGTAAAAAGGCTGGCTCTAAATCTTGCTGGACCTATTGAGGCAAAATGTGGACTTCTTGAAAAAGTGAGCCTTGTTGAAAAAGAACATGAAGGCTTAGAATCATCATTAAAGGATTGCAGGTTTGAGAAGGGTTCAAGAGAAGCACAACAGCTGGAGGCAACCGACGAAAAGCTGCATAGGCCCGAATCCTGCCATGGCGTTGAAATGCTCTTTCTAGAAGAAGAGCTCAAAGCACAGAAGGCTCAACTTGGTCAACAGGATGAAACGATGGCGCATCTCTCAAGAAGGACACAGTATCTCCAAAGTGAATCTGAATCCCTCTGATAACAAAAAGCTGAAGCTAAAACAAACTGGAGACTCTTTCAAGTGAATGAGGAAGAACTGAGCCTGGCAATCAAAGAGGTTTCGAATGAAGGATCCCTACTTCCGCCAACGCAGAGACCAACAATACAAGGAGAAGCTGAAGCACAGAGGGAACAAGGAGGTGTCCAATATAAAGCAAAAATCATATTAGAGGACTCTAAAGTAGCTGGAGAACAAGTTCTAAGGGACACAGAAAATCACATGGAGTCTCTGAGTGAATGCTTGCTGAAGACGAAGGATAGATCTTCTCCAAGCCTGGGAGCCCAAAGGGATGGTGGTCACCTGGAACTGGGAAAGACGAGTGAACCCGAAATTGGTGCTCACTTGGAGGATGAGTCCAAAGGAGCTTTGAGGAACCTGGTTTATGGTGATAAGCTAAAGGCCTCCTTAGAAATCTTGGAAGGAGGAAGAAATCAAAAATGTACTTTCTCATCTGAAGTGGAGAAAACCACAGAAGACCTTACAGAACACCTTAAAAGTCTGCAGACTGAACAGGCATCCTTGCAGTCAGAAAATGCACAGCTGCAAAGTGAGAATGAGACCCTACAGAAGAACTTTAAAGTCATGATGGAACGCTATCAAGAAAATATGATGAAACTGCACAGGAAATTAAGAGTGGAGGAAAACTACTGAGTGGAGCAAGAGGAGAAACTTTCCAAAGTCAAAGAAAAGATGAGCCATACAATAAAAGAGCTGGAGACCTACCGAAAGAGAGCCCAATATCTTGAAGAACAACTGCAGAGTACCATTCGTTCCTGTCTGGGGAAGATTATTTCCTCTGAGAAAGAAGCAGATGCTAGTGAGTTGGCAGCTCGGATTGCTGAAAGAAACCTCAGTTATTTCAGGAAGCAAAATGCATGCAACAGACAAAAATTAACTGAGAAGGAGCTTAGATTTGAACTTGTAGAAAAAGATCCCTATGATGCACTGGATGTTTCCAACCCAGCAGTGGGCAGAAAGCCTTCTCCAAATGAGCCCTCACCAATAGTTCACCATTCATCTGAAAGGAGACCTCCTCATTTTGAAAAGAGTGGTCCACTCACACTCTCACCTTTCACTCCAGTGGGAGGAGGAAGAGGGTCAAGGGGCCCTGGAGAATCCTCTGGACCATGCGACTAGCAGTAAAGGAAGAGAATCCAGCTGTCATAAGTTCACTGATTTTCAGAGAGCACCTTCTCAGACTGGGCCCCTCTCTCCTCCAGGGGAACAGGCCAGCAGGCTGATGATCCCTCCGCCAGGCCAACCATATTCTTCTGATGCACGTCTTCCTCTACAAAGGCAAGATAGGTTTTACTCAAATTGTGGTAGAGCATCGGGACCAGCAAAACACAGAATTCCTAATATGCCTCCTTTGGACTCTGATGTGCCTGACTCACCTCTCCATGCTGAAAACCAAGCAACTGTCTCTGGCTCTGTGTTGGCACCTTTCTCTCCAGTCAGAGGTGCCTTGATTCCAGTTGACCCAAGGAGTCAGTTCATGAGAAGAGGACCTTTTTTTTCCTCCACCTCTCCCAGGAAACTTGTCTGGGAACCTGGAGAATATTTTCCACCTGACCCGCCACCCACTCCATTTCCAATGCAAGGTGTCTATGCAGGGAGGGGGTTTTCCTCACAAAATCTTCCCCCAAGAGCTGGAATTCAGCCCTCTTCACCCCCATTCTGAAAGTACAAGTGAGTTGCCTGAAGGGTTCCTTCCACCTGCAAATGAGCCTGTTACTCAACATCCAGAACCAAACAAGAAACCTCATGCTGTTGCTCTCTTTTCAAATGTAATTTGACTTATCTCTCATTTTTAGTTTTTAAGTAACTGCTTTTACTTCAGTAATTGACTATACTTTGGCTCCAATTGAAGCTCAATGAAACAATAATTCTTAAGATAGTATTTTGTAAATAAAGGTCGTTTACGTAGTAATCTTACGACTAAATTATTCCTATTTTATGTTATTCCAGAGAACAGCATTTAATCTGATGAAGCCACTCTTACATAAACAAGATTGGGAGTTCTAGGTACTTGTAATCTAGCTGATGGAAATATCTTTTAAACTCCCAACAAAGAAGTGTATTTAGTATGACTGTAGCAATTGTAAAGTGACTTTAGGCTTAATGAAAAAGTGTCACTGACTTAGAGACTGGTTGGGCATTTCAGCTAGTTTTTCCATATCAGAATAACTAGAGCATGGGAGGACTAAAGGAGAGAACACAACTAAACATGTCAAGGAAACAGGAGATCTCAACTACAAAGAAAAATGAAGACCTCTTTTTTATATTGGTTGCTTAAAACCTTACATAGCTCTTGAGATACCATATTTCCTACATTAGATTCAAGTGAGTTATGAACTCCCATTTTGACCCCATATACAGATTGCACAATCACATTGTTTACACATCCTCGTTTTTACAAAATGCCATGTTAGTAACTGTTGTATACTGCTACCTTTTCTAGCCTCTACTATCCCCCCTCTCCTGCCCTCCCATCTTCTCTCTCTATCCCGTCTGCTGTAATTTAACGTTTGGGAATTGGAAACCACACTTTAAACTCACTCTCCTCCCCTTTTTCCCTTCTGTCAAATTACTCATCATCTTCTTCTATTTCTCCTCCTCCTCCTCCTCTTCCTCCTCCTCCTTATAACTTTGATTCATTCATCATACACTCATGCATTGGTTCATTCATTCCTTTCACATATGGTGTTGGGGATCCAACTCAGGACCTTTGAAAGTGTGAAGCCAGCTCTCTAGTGCTGAGCCAAAACCCCAGCACCTGTCTTTTTGATTTTATGATTGTTTATATGAAATTCAGAATCACATTCTGCTATGGTTCACTGATATGTGGATTGACCTAGTCCTTGTTTTCTGGGAGACTTTTGGAAAATATACATGAATTATTAGGAGATTGAAATGAAGAAACAAAGAGGAAATTCCCCGATTTCTTATTCTTGGATTCCATACTCTGACTCTGCCTACTTACTGTAAAAACTTTTAAACTCTTACTCCCCATTTCTATATCATTGCCAACAAGTGAACGTTCACTGCCCTACAACAAACCAGAGAACTCACATTGAACCATGTTTCCCCAGTAGAGACCAAGACACAATACTTATTTAAAAAATACCCTAGTTATGAATTAGTAGGTAAAGCTTTATTTGAGTGTTAAATGTGCTCTAATTATGTGTTTGTGTGTGTGTTGATGTGTGTGGTGTGTGGGTGTGTGTGCTTTTGTGTAAAACAAGCACTGAGGTGTAAAATAAATGCAGGATTGCAACGGCCTTCTTAAAAATAAGAAGCAACTTTATCATTATTTGAAGCCCAGTGAAGAATCTGCCTGATACTTAACCTACAATTAATTGAAATGTGAAAACTTCAGTCCTAGAAAAACAAAGCCAAGATACATACTGAATCTAATCAGTCTGTCTCACCTGTTTTCTAATCACTCCTTTAAATAAACCTAAATTGCCAGCATAAAACATCAGTTGTTCTAATCGAATGGAAGGATGTCCCCCGTCATGGGCTGTGTAAAATACATGGAGGATCCGGCACTGCTTGTTATCTAGAATGACTTCTGCCTGAACTACTATTGGAGAATGGTTGCTGATATACTGCGGTTCTTATACCAGTAAACTGGAATGAAGGTAATTTCAGGCTGCAAAGGAATAAATTGATTTTACTAACTGGTTTTTGGAAAACACTGCCATGAAAAATTATCAATATGTTCATAAAGGCATCTACATGTCTCTTCACAAGGGTTTTACTCAATGGGGGAGGTGGTGAGGTCTGGATATAACTGAACTGTCCATTAGTAGGTAGGACAATATAATGGGAATCAGAGTGCACATTCCGGTTTGAACTCAATCTAGGTAACATGGATTCATCTCTGTGTAATAGGCCTGCTTCTGGAAAACACAATGTAGAGCTCCAAAAGCAGAACCATTCTTTCAGAATACCATGTTACGTTTGTAAATAGATAGACAGATACATATACAGAAATCAAAAATCTGAAAACGGTCTGGAAGTGTACATTTCAATAAATTACAATGTCAGTAGTGGGGGATTAATAGCAGATCAAGAAGACTGTGTCTGCATGTGAAATGGTTCAATTTTTGAAAGACTTTTTTAAATGAAAATGGACAAAAAATTGAAAGGGTTACAGTAAGTGTCGCGGAGTGACTTGGAAAGAGGAGCACAGAGGTGAGAAAGAATTAAGTAGAGTTCAATAGAACCAGGTATAATTTCTGTACACATGACTCCATGAACAGGAGCAAAGGGGACACTTAAAGAAATCATAGGACTAAGGAGAGATCAGGATTAGGAGGGTTTGTACTCGTCTAGAAATGCTGACCTGAAAACCAATTAAGTTTTCAATTCCTTCTTTTGAGGAACATTAGCTGTGCCGTGCTTTTCAAAAATCACTTGTCATAACTGATTTATGCCCATGTTAGCAACTCTTCTGAAATTACTTTGAAAGTAAACTAATGTGAGAGTTTCTCTTTAGAGATAATTCAAGTTACTTGCATAGGAAGTGGCAGCAGGTCTGGGGATGTTGTAGCTCAGTGGCAGTGACCTTGCCTAGCTTGGGGCTGGCCTGCCATGGACTTTCACCCCAAACACTTGCAAGAAAAGAAAAGGGAGCGAAGGGAGAGAGAAAGTTGGAAGGGAGGAAGGCAAAGTTGAAGGGATGCAGGGAGGTAGAAAAGAAGGAAGAAGAAAAGGAGAAAAAGCAGGAAGGGTTGAAGGAAGAAATGAAGGTAGGAAATAGGGAGATCACAAGGGCAGGGAAAGGACTGAGTCACTCAAACAAAAGGCAAGGGACACAAAGACCAATATAGGCCATAAACGCTGTTTGAACAGTTTAGTCAGCTTTAGAATTTGAGTGACATCAAACTGAATGTTATTATGACTGGATGGAATCTTCCTACTAACCCCGCCTTGGCCTGGCCTAAACCAAATCAAAAGGTGGGTGGCATGGAGAGGAATTCTCTCTGGCTGGAGTGGGAGGGACCTAAACCTGTGGCACTTGAGGATGCACCGGGTAGGGAAGCGGACAAGACTCCCCTGATGGGCAGTTGAGCACAACAAGGCTCCTGGGAGCCTTTGATCATGGCTCCCACCGGCATACGCCCACCACCCACCATACACTCAGCCCCTGAAGGGGATCACAGTGGTCTGCTCCGTTGCCTGGTGCAGGTTGGAGTTCCTGACCAAACACCTGAGTATCCACAGCCTGTGTTGGCCTGCCTGGGCAGGCTGTGGTTGTGGTGGCAAGAGCCAAAGCTGTCTTGGTGTGATGGAGGAGCCAAGGGCTGCCTCTCAGCCATCCTAGTGGGTGGTTCTGGAAGAAGCACCCAGGGTTGTGGCAGCGTTCTCAGAAGACATGAAGCCAGGCCATCTTCCTTATGGCTTTCCTTGGGAGTTGGTGATGTGTACAGCTCTTGGATTTTTTGCTGTTCTCTCACTTTTCTGGAGAGGTTTTCAGTCAGTTCGTAGCAGGCTTTACGTGGGAAGAGAAAAAAGGCTGGCTCTAAATCTTGCTGGACCTATTGAGGCAAAATGTGGACTTCTTGAAAAAGTGAGCCTTGTTGAAAAAGAACATGAAGACTTAGAATCATCTTTAAAGGATTGCAGGTTTGAGAAGGGTTCAAGAGAAGCACAACAGCTGGAGGCAACCGACGAAAAGCTGCATAGGCCCGAATCCAGCCATGGCGTTGAAATGCTCTTTCTAGAAGAATAGCTCAAAGCACAGAAGGCTCAACATGGTCAACAGGATGAAACGATGGCGCATCTCTCAAGAAGGATACAGTCCCACCAAAGTAAATCTGAATCCCTCTGATCACAAAAAGCTGAAGCTAAAACAAACTGGAGACTCTTTCAAGTGAATGAGGAAGAACTGAGGCTGGCAATCAAAGAGGTTTCGAATGAAGGATCCCTACTTCCGCCAACGCAGAGACCAACAATACAAGGAGAAGCTGAAGCACAGAGGGAACAAGGAGGTGTCCAATATAAAGCAAAAATCATATTAGAGGACTCTAAAGTAGCTGGAGAACAAGTTCTAAGGGACACAGAAAATCACATGGAGTCTCTGAGTGAATGCTTGCTGAAGACGAAGGATAGATCTTCTCCAACCCTGGGAGCCCAAAGGGATGGTGGTCACCTGGAACTGGGAAAGACGAGTGAACCCGAAATTGGTGCTCACTTGGAGGATGAGTCCAAAGGAGCTTTGAGGAACCTGGTTTATGGTGATAAGCTAAAGGCCTCCTTAGAAATCTTGGAAGGAGGAAGAAATCAAAAATGTACTTTCTCATCTGAAGTGGAGAAAACCACAGAAGACCTTACAGAACACCTTAAAAGTCTGCAGACTGAACAGGCATCCTTGCAGTCAGAAAATGCACAGCTGCAAAGTGAGAATGAGACCCTACAGAAGAACTTTAAAGTCATGATGGAACGCTATCAAGAAAATATGATGAAACTGCACAGGAAATTAAGAGTGGAGGAAAACTACCGTGTGGAGCAAGAGGAGAAACTTTCCAAAGTCGAAAAAAAGATGAGCCATACAATAAAAGAGCTGGAGACCTACCGAAAGAGAGCCCAATATCTTGAAGAACAACTGCAGAGTACCATTCGTTCCTGTCTGGGGAAGATTATTTCCTCTGAGAAAGAAGCAGATGCTAGTGAGTTGGCAGATCGGATTCCTGTAAGAAACCTCAGTTATTTCAGGAAGCAAAATGCACGCAACAGACAAAAATTAACTGAGAAGGAGCTTAGATTTGAACTTGTAGAAAAAGATCCCTATGATGCACTGGATGTTTCCAACCCAGCAATGGGCAGAAAGCCTTCTCCAAATGGGCCCTCACCAATAGGTCACCCTTCATCTGAAAGGAGACCTCCTCATTTTGAAAAGAGTGGTCCACTCACACTCTCACCTTTCACTCCAGTGGGAGGAGGAAGAGGGTCAAGGGGCCCTGGAGAATCCTCTGGACCATGCGACTAGCAGTAAAGGAAGAGAATCCAGCTGTCATAAGTTCACTGATTTTCAGAGAGCACCTTCTCAGACTGGGCCCCTCTCTCCTCCAGGGGAACAGGCCAGCAGGCTGATGATCCCTCCGCCAGGCCAACCATATTCTTCTGATGCACGTCTTCCTCTACAAAGGCAAGATAGTTTTTACTCAAATTGTGGTAGAGCATTGGGACCAGCAGAACACAGAATTCCTAATATGCCTCCTTTGGATTCTGATGTGCCTGATTCACCTCTCCATGCTGAAAACCAAGTAACTGGCTCTGGCTCTGTGTTGGCACCTTTCCCTCCAGTCAGAGGTGCCTTGTTTCTAGTTGACTAAAGGAGTCAGTTCATGAGAAGAGGACCTTTTTTTTCCTCCACCTCTCCCAGGAAACTTGTCTGGGAACCTGGAGATTATTTTCCACCTGACCCGCCACCCACTCCATTTCCAATGCGAAGTGTCTATGCAGGGAGGGGGTTTTCCTCACAAAATCTTCCCCCAAGTGCTGGAATTCAGCCCTCTTCACCCCCATTCTGAGAGTACAAGTGAGTTGCCTGAAGGGTTCCTTCCACCTGCAAATGAGCCTGTTACTCAACATCCAGAACCAAACAAGAAACCTCATGCTGTTGCTCTCTCTTCAAATGTAATTTGACTTATCTCTCATTTTTAGTTTGTAAGTAACTGCTTTTAGTTCAGTAATTGACTATACTTTGGCTCCAATTGAAGCTCAATGAAACAATAATTCTTAAGATAGTATTTTGTAAATAAAGATGGTTTACGTAAGAATCTTATGAGTAAATTATTCCTATTTTATGTTATTCCAGAGAACAGCATTTAATCTGATGAAGCCACTCTTACATAAACAAGAGTGGGAGTTCTAGGTCCTTGTAATCTAGCTGATGGAAATATCATTTAAACTCCCAACAAAGCAGTGTATTTAGTATGACTGTAGCAATTGTAAAGTGACTTTAGGCTTAATGAAAAAGTGTCACTGATTTAGAGACTGGTTGGGCATTACAGCTCGTTTTTCCATATCAGAATAACTAGAGCATGGGAGGACTAAAGGAGAGAACACAACTAAACATGTCAAGGAAACAGGAGATCTCAACTACAAAGAAAAATGAAGACCTCTTTTTATATTGGTTGCTTAAAACCTTGCATAGCTCTTGCGATACCATATTTCCTACATTAGATTCAAGTGAGTTATGAACTCCAATTTTGACCCCATATACAGATTGCACAATCACATTGTTTACACATCCACGTTTTTACAAAATGCCATGTTAGTAACTGTTGTATTCTGCTACCTTTTCTAGCCTCTACTATCCCCCCACTCCTACCCTCCCATCTTCTCTCTCTATCCCGTTTGCTGTAATTTAACGTTTGGGAATTGGAAACCACACTTTAAACTCACTCTTCTCCCCTTTTTCCCTTCTGTCAAATTACTCATCATCTTCTTCTATTTCTCCTCCTCCTCCTCTCTTCCTCCTCCTCTTTATACCTTTAATTCATTCTTCATACACTCATGCATTGTTTCATCCATTCCTTTCACGTACGGTGTTGCGGATCAAACTCAGGACCTTTGAAAGTGTGAAGCAGGCACTCTAGTGCTGAGCCAAAACCCCAGCACCTGTCTTTTTGATTTTATGACTGTTTATATGAAATTCAGAATCGCATTCTGCTATGGTTCACTGATATGTGGATTGACCTAGTCCTTGTTTTCTGGGAGACTTTTGGAAAATATACATGAATTATTAGGAGGTTGAAATGAAGAAACAAAGAGGAAATTCCCCAATTTCTTATTCTTAGATTCCATTCTCTGACTCTGCCTACCTACTGTAAAAACTTTTAAACTCTTACTCCCCATTTCTATATCATTGCCAACAAGGGAACGTTCACTGCCCTACAACAAACCAGAGAACTCACATTGAACCATGTTTCCCCAGTAGAGACCAAGACACAATTCTTATTAAAAAAATACCCTAGTTATGAATTAGTAGGTAAAGCTTTATTTGAGTGTTAAATGTGCTCTAATTATGTGTTTGTGTGTGTGTTGATGTGTGTGGTGTGTGGGTGTGTGTGCTTGTGTGTAAAACAAGCACTGAGGTGTAAAATAAATGCAGGACTGCAACGGCCTTCTTAAAAATAAGAAGCAACTTTATCACATTTGAAGCCCAGTGAAGAATCTGCCTGATACTTAACCTACAATTAATTGAAATGTGAAAACTTCAGGCCTAGAAAAACAAAGCCAACATACATACTGAATCTAATCAGTCTGTCTCACCTGTTTTCTAATCACTCCTTTAAATAAACCTAAATTGCCAGCATAAAACATCAGTTGTTCTAAACGAATGGACGGATGTCCCCCGTCATGGGCTGTGTAGAATACATGGAGGATCCGGCACTGCTTGTTATCTAGGATGACTTCTGCCTGAACTACTATTGGAGAATGGTTGCTGATATACTGCGGTTCTTATACCAGTAAACTGGAATGAAGGTAATTTCAGGCTGCAAAGGAATAAATTGATTTTACTAACTGGTTTTTGGAAAACACTGCCATGAAAAATTATCAATATGTTCATAAAGGCATCTACATGTCTCTTCACAAGGGTTTTACTCAATGCGGGAGGTGGTGAGGTCTGGATATAACTGAACTGTCCATTAGTAGGTAGGACAATATAATGGGAATCAGAGTGCACATTCCGGTTTGAACTCAATCTAGGTAACATGGCTTCATCTCTGTGTAATAGGCCTGCTTCTGGAAAACACAATGTAGAGCTCCAAAAGCAGAACGATTTTTCAGAATACCATGTTATGTTTGTAAATAGATAGACAGATAGATATACAGGAATCAAAAATCTGAAAACGGTCTGGAAGTGTACATTTCAATAACTTACAATGTCAGTAGTGGGGGATTCATAGCAGATCAAGAAGACTGTGTCTGCATGTGAAATGGTTCAATTTTTGAAAGAGTTTTTTAAATGAAAATGGACAAAAAATTGAAAGGGTTACAGTAAGTGTTGAGGAGTGACTTGGCAAAAGGAGCACAGAGGTGAGAAAGAATTAAGTAGAGTTCAATAGAACCAGGTATAATTTCTGTACACATGACTCCATGAACAGGAGCAAAGGGGACACTTAAAGAAATCATAGGACTAAGGAGAGATCAGGATTAGGAGGGTTTGTACCAGTCTAGAAATGCTGACCTGAAAACCAATTAAGTTTTCAACTCCTTCTTTGGAGGAACATTAGCTGTGCCGTGCTTTTCAAAAATGCCTTGTCATAACTGATTTATGCCCATGTTAGCAACTCTTCTGAAATTACTTTGAAAGTAGACTAATGTGAGAGTTTCTCTTTAGAGATAATTCAAGTTACTTGCAAAGGAAGTGGCAGCAGGTCTGGGGATGTTGTAGCTCAGTGGCAGTGACCTTGCCTAGCTTGGGGCTGGCCTGCCATGGACTTTCACCCCAAACACTTGCAAGAAAAGAAAAGGGAGGGAAGGGAGAGAGAAAGTTGGAAGGGAGGAAGGCAAAGTTGGAATGATGCAGGGAGGTAGAAAAGAAGGAAGAAGAAAAGGAGAAAACCCAGGAAGGGAGGAAGGAAGCAAGGAAGGTAGGAAATAGGGAGAGCACAAGGGCAGGGAAAGGACTGAGTCACTCAAACAAAAGGCAAGGGACACAAAGACCAATAGAGGCCATAAAACCTGTTTGAACAGTTTAGTCAGCTTTAGAATTTGAGTGACATCAAACTGAATGTTATTATGACTGGATGGAATCTTCCTACTAACCCCGCCTTGGCCTGGCCTAAACCAAATCAAGGGGTGGGTGGCATGGAGAGGAATTCTCTCTGGCTGGAGTGGGAGGGACCTAAACCTGTGGCACATGAGGATGCACTGGGTAGGGAAGCGGACAACACTCCCCTGATGGGCAGTTGAGCACAACAAGGCTCCTGGGAGCCTTTGATCATGGCTCCCACCGCCATACGCCCACCACCCACCATACGCTCAGCCCCTGAAGGGGATCACAGTGGTCTGCTCCGTTGCCTGGTGCAGGTTGGAGTTCCTGACCAAACACCTGAGTGTCCACAGCCTGTGTTGGCCTGCCTGGGCAGGCTGTGGTTGTGGTGGCAAGAGCCAAAGCTGTCTTGGCGTGATGGAGGAGCCAAGGGCTGCCTCTCAGCCATCCTAGTGGGTGGTTCTGGAAGAAGCACCCAGGGTTGTGGCAGCATTGTCCGAAGACATGAAGCCAGGCCATCTTCCTTATGGCTTTCCTTGGGAGTTGGTGATGTGTACAGCTCTTGGATTTTTTGCTGTTCTCTCACTTTTCTGGAGAGGTTTTCAGTCGGTTCGTAGCAGGCTTTACGTGGGAAGAGAAAAAAGGCTGGCTCTAAATCTTGCTGGACTTATTGAGGCAAAATGTGGACTTCTTGAAAAAGTGAGCCTTGTTGAAAAAGAACATGAAGGCTTAGAATCATCTTTAAAGGATTGCAGGTTTGAGAAGGGTTCAAGAGAAGCACAACAGCTGGAGGCAACCGACGAAAAGCTGCATAGGCCCGAATCCAGCCATGGCGTTGAAATGCTCTTTCTAGAAGAAGGGCTCAAAGCACAGAAGGCTCAACATGGTCAACAGGATGAAACGATGGCGCATCTATCAAGAAGGATACAGTCCCTCCAAGGTGAATCTGAATCCCTCAGATCACAAATAGCTGAAGCTAAAACAAACTGGAGACTCTTTCAAGTGAATGAGGAAGAACTGAAGCTGGCAATCAAAGAGGTTTTGAATGAAGGAGCCCTACTTCTGCCAACGCAGAGACCAACAATACAAGGAGAAGCTGAAGCACAGAGGAAACAAGGAGGTGTCCAATATAAAGCAAAAATCATATCAGAGGACTCTAAAGTAGCTGGAGAACAAGTTCTAAGGGACACAGAAAATCACATGGAGTCTCTGAGTGAATGCTTGCTGAAGATGAAGGATAGATCTTCTCCAAGCCTGGGAGCCCAAAGGGATGGTGGTCACCTGGAACTGGGAAAGACGAGTGAACCCGAAATTGGTGCTCACTTGGAGTCTGAGTCCAAAGGAGCTTTGAGGAACCTGGTTTATGGTGATAAGCTAAAGGCCTCCTTAGAAATCTTGGAAGGAGGAAGAAATCAAAAATGTACTTTCTCATCTGAAGTGGAGAAAACCACGGAAGAACTTACAGAACACCTTAAAAGTCTGCAGACTGAACAGGCATCCTTGCAGTCAGAAAATGCACAGCTGCAAAGTGAGAATGAGACCCTACAGAAGAACTTTAAAGTCATGATGGAACGCTATCAAGAAAATATGATGAAACTGCACAGGAAATTAAGAGTGGAGGAAAACTGCCGTGTGGAGCAAAAGGAGAAACTTTCCAAAGTCGAAGAAAAGATGAGCCATACAATAAAAGAGCTGGAAACCTACAGAAAGAGAGCCCAATATCTTGAAGAACAATTGCAGAGTACCATTCGTTCCTGTCTGGGGAAGATTATTTCCTCTGAGAAAGAAGCACATGCTAGTGAGTTGGCAGCTCGGATTGCTGAAAGAAACCTCAGTTATTTCAGGAAACAAAATGCACGCAACAGACAGAAATTAACTGAGAAGGAGCTTAGATTTGAACTTGTAGAAAAAGATCCCTATGATGCACTGGATGTTTCCAACTCAGCAATGGGCAGAAAGCCTTCTGCAAATGGGCCCTCACCAATAGGTCACCCTTCATCTGAAAGGAGACCTCCTCATTTTGAAAAGAGTGGTCCACTCACACTCTCACCTTTCACTCCATTGGGAGGAGGAAGAGGGTCAAGGGGCCCTGGAGAATCCTCTGGACCATGCGACTAGCAGTAAAGGAAGAGAATCCAGCTGTCATAAGTTCACTGATTTTCAGAGAGCACCTTCTCAGACTGGGCCCCTCTCTCCTCCAGGGGAACAGGCCAGCAGGCTGATGATCCCTCCGCCAGGCCAACCATATTCTTCTGATGCACGTCTTCCTCTACAAAGGCAAGATAGGTTTTACTCAAATTTTGGTAGAGCATCGGAACCAGCAGAACACAGAATTCCTAATATGGCTCCTTTGGACGCTGATGTGCCTGATTCACCTCTCCATGCTGAAAACCAAGCAACTGGCTCTGGCTCTGTGTTGGCACCTTTCCCTCCAGTCAGAGGTGCCTTGTTTCCAGTTGACCCAAGGAGTCAGTTCATGAGAAGAGGACCTTTTTTTTCCTCCACCTCTCCCAGGAAACTTGTCTGGGAACCTGGAGATTATTTTCCAACTGACCCGCCACCCACTCCATTTCCAATGCAAAGTGTCTATGCAGGGAGGGGGTTTTCCTCACAAAATCTTCCCCCAAGAGCTGGAATTCAGCCCTCTACACCCCCATTCTGAAAGTACAAGTGAGTTGCCTGAAGGGTTCCTTCCACCTGCAAATGAGCCTGTTACTCAACATCCAGAACCAAAGGAGAAACCTCATGCTGTTGCTCTCTCTTCAAATGTAATTTGACTTATCTCTCATTTTTAGTTTTTAAGTAACTGCTTTTAGTTCAGTAATTGATTATACTTTGGCTCCAATTGAAGCTCAATGAAACAATAATTCTTAAGATAGTATTTTGTAAATAAAGATGGTTTACGTAAGAATCTTATGAGTAAATTATTCCTATTTTATGTTATTCCAGAGAACAGCATTTAATCTGATGAAGCCACTCTTACATAAACAAGAATGGGAGTTCTAGGTCCTTGTAATCTAGATGTTGGAAATATCTTTTAAACTCCCAACAAAGAATTGTATTTAGTATGACTGTAGCAATTGTAAAGTGACTTTAGGCTTAATGAAATAGTGTCACTGATTTAGAGACTGGTTGGGCATTTCAGCTAGTTTTTCCATATCAGAATAACTAGAGCATGGGAGGACTAAAGGAGAGAACACAACTAAACATGTCAAGGAAACAGGAGATCTCAACTACAAAGAAAAATAAAGACCTCTTTTTTATATTGGTTGCTTAAAACCTTACATAGCTCTTGAGATACCATATTTCCTACATTAGATTCAAGTGGGTTATGAACTCCCATTTTGACCCCATATACAGATTGCACAATCACATTGTTTACACATCCACGTTTTTACAAAATGCCATGTTAGTAACTGTTGTATTCTGCTACCTTTTCTAGCCTCTACTATCCACCCTCTCCTGCCCTCCCATCTTCTCTCTCTATCCAGTCCGCTGTAATTTAACGTTTGGGAATTGGAAACCACACTTTAAACTCACTCTCCTCCACTTTTTCCCTTCTGTCAAATTACTCATCATCTTCTTCTATTTCTCCTCCTCCTCCTCCTCTTCCTCCTCCTCCTTATACCTTTAATTCATTCATCATACACTCATGCATTGGTTCATCCATTCCTTTCACGTATGGTGTTGGGGATCCAACTCAGGACCTTTGAAAGTGTGAAGCCAGCACTCTAGTGCTGAGCCAAATCCCCAGCACCTGTCTTTTTGATTTTATGACTGTTTATATGAAATTCAGAATCGCATTCTGCTATGGTTCACTGATATGTGGATTGACCTAGTCCTTGTTTTCTGGGAGACTTTTGGGAAATATACATGAATTATTAGGAGGTTGAAATGAAGAAACAAAGAGGAAATTCCCCAATTTCTTATTCTTAGATTCCATACTCTGACTCTGCCTACCTACTGTAAAAACTTTTAAACTCTTACTCCCCATTTCTATATCATTGCCAACAAGTGAACGTTCACTGCCCTACAACAAACCAGAGAACTCACATTGAACCACGTTTCCCCAGTAGAGACCAAGACACAATACTTATTAAAAAAATACCCTAGTTATGAATTAGTAGGTAAAGCTTTATTTGAGTGTTAAATGTGCTCTAATTATGTGTTTGTGTGTGTGTTGAAGTGTGGTGTGAGGGTGTGTGTGCTTGTGTGTAAAACAAGCACTGAGGTGTAAAATAAATGCAGGATTGCAACGGCCTTCTTAAAAATAAGAAGCAACTTTATCACATTTGAAGCCCAGTGAAGATTCTGCCTGATGCTTAATCTACAATTAATTGAAATGTGAAAACTTCAGGCCTAGAAAAACAAAGCCAACATACATACTGAATCTAATCAGTCTGTCTCACCTGTTTTCTAATCACTCCTTTAAATAAACCTAAATTGCCATCATAAAACATCAGTTGTATATCATCAGATATAACTGAACTGTCCATTAGTAGGTAGAACAATATAATGGGAATCAGAGTGCACATTCCGGTTTGAACTCAATCTAGGTAACATGGATTCATCTCTGTGTAATAGGCCTGCTTCTGGAAAACACAATGTAGAGCTCCAAAAGCAGAACGATTCTTTCAGAATACCATGTTATGTTTGTAAATAGATAGACAGATAGATATACAGGAATCAAAAATCTGAAAACGGTCTGGAAGTGTACATTTCAATAACTTACAATGTCAGTAGTGGGGATTAATAGCAGATCAATAAGACTGTGTCTGCATGTGAAATGGTTCAATTTTTGAAAAGTTTTTTAAATGAAAATGGACAAAAAATTGAAAGGGTTACAGTAAGTGTTGAGGAGTGACTTGGCAAAAGGAGCACAGAGTTGAGAAAGAATTAAGTAGAGTTCAATAGAACCAGGTATAATTTCTGTACACATGACTCCATGAACAGGAGCAAAGGGGACACTTAAAGAAATCATAGGACTAAGGAGAGATCAGGATTAGGAGGGTTTGTACTAGTCTAGAAATGCTGACCTGAAAACCAATTAAGTTTCAAACTCCTTCTTTGGAGGAACATTAGCTGTGCCGTGCTTTTCAAAAATGACTTGTCATAACTGATTTATGCCCATGTTATCAACTCTTCAGAAATTACTTTGAAAGTAGACTAATGTGAGAGTTTCTCTTTAGAGATAATTCAGTTACTGCATAGGAAGTGGCAGCAGGTCTGGGGATGTTGTAGCTCAGTGGCAGTGACCTTGCCTAGCTTGAGGCTGGCCTGCCATGTACGTTCACCCCTAACACTTGGCAAGAATAGAAAAGGGTGGGAAGGGAGAGAGAAAGTTGGAAGGGAGGAAGGCAACGTTG